>NC_067495.1:110450303-110673463 GCF_947179515.1 Apodemus sylvaticus
ATCAATAAGAAAACCGAGGGTGCTAAAAGTAAAGAAGTTGTAGAGAGGACATTATTTATTGATGAAGGGAAGATTAGAATACACAAGTGCAGAGCACCCAGATTTGGCTCTTAAAAACATTACAGCAGGTCTTTGGAGAGACATTCCATTGGGAAAAGCAATCTCTCTCCACAAGCCTCCTATAAAGAGCAATGAACCCTGAGCAGATGAGCATGATGCATCACTGACACCTCAGGGACCTGAGATAGCCATAAGTTGGTCTTGCCAGCTTATTATCTTTTGTAAATAGTGAGTCTTTTCTGCTTGTCTGGGCAGGGTGAACAACTGAAGGGCAAATGTGATAGAGAGAAAATAAATGTCTCAATTCTACTTTTCTAAAGTTTACATCAAAATTAAATGTTCTACTTCAAAGCAATGAATGTGGGTACTTAAGAATTCATTAGACACACTCTAATTTGTACAATAGCTAAAAGGAGAGTGTAATACAAGTTTTAACAGAAGGCCTATTGGGTGCCCTGTTTAGAAAGACTATTTAGACATAGAAATGACTATTCCACTGAGTTGCACAATATATGACTTACAGCAGAAGCTTTGATGCTACCATAAGCCACATAGGTGTATAGTATAGGTTTATGTATCCTTACATCTCCACTGTAGTAAAGAAACAGTAAAATTAAAGTTTCATTTAAGTGGATTGAGATAAATCTCATTAGTGGAATTTTGCCTAATAATTGATGCTGGGTCACATTTTGAATAAACAAGTCCACATCATAAAGCTTGACATATAAAATCAAAACATTGTGTCAATTATTATTTTAATGAACAGCTGCTGCTAGAACTAGAATTTTCATTCAGACATGGCTAGTGCCTTCTTATCCTAACCATAGAACATGCCATGCACCTTTATGAAATCCTACGTTTCCTCATAATTAATAAGGAGACAATAAAGATGAAGAACTCTTAGGTTATTGAGAGAACCAAAGGCAGGAATGCATGTGAAGCTCACAACACAATGTCTGACAAACTTTAAGTCCTCAAAATATTTTTACAAAAAAAGACTACTTGTTAAAATAGAAAATAAATTATTTTTAGAGTTCTTAAACCAAAATAGGACATTTGTATTAGCTCCATACACACTTTGTTCTCCAGGTGAAGGAAACATGCCAGGAAACTCTACTATAAGAAGAAATAGACACAGGAGAAGCATAGTGTGAAATGCTGTCTTCTAGACATGACAGTTGATACACTCATGAACTCCCTGCAGCTGTGGTTACCTATACGGGACCTACACAAGTTTGAGCCTATCAACATTTCATCATCTAAAGGTGTCTTAGTCAGGGTTTCTATTCCTGTACAAACATCATGACCAAGAAGCAAGTTGGGGAGGAAAGAGTTTATTGAGCTTACACTCCCACATTGCAGTTCATCACTAAAGGAAGTCAGGGCTGGAACTCAAGCAGGACAGGAAGCAGGAGCTGATGCAGAGGCCTTGGAGGGATGTTTCTTACTGGCTTGCTTCCCCTGGCTTGCTCAGCCTGCTCTCTTATAGAACCCAAGAGCAACAGCCCAAAGGTGGAACAACCCACAAGGGGCCCTCCCCACTTGATCACTAATTGAGAAAATGCCCCACAACTGGATCTCATGGAGGCACTTCCCCAACTGAAACTCCTTTCTCTGTGATAACTCCAGCCTGTGTCAAGTTGACACACGAAACTAGCCAGTACAATTGACCCCTTGTCAACTTGACATACAAACACATCAACCCTTACTTTCTTATTCATCCCCAAGATCTAAATTATTTTAAAAGTCCCACAGTCTTTACATATTAAAAGTTCAATCACCTTAAAATGTCCAATATCTTTAAAATTCAAAGTATTTTAAAAGTTCAAAGTCTCTTAACTGTGGGCTCCACTAAAATACTTTCTTCCTTCAAGAGGGAAACATATCAGGGCACAGTCACAACCAAAAGCAAAACTCAAACCCCAATCATCCAATGTCTGGCATTCAACTCACAATCTTCTGAGCTCCTCCAAGGGAGTGGGTCATTTCTCCACCTCTGCCCTTTGTAGCACACAGCTTGTCATCTAGGCTCCAGCTGCCTGTACTCCACTGCTGCTGCTGTTCTTGGTGGTCATCACATGGTACTGGCATCTCCAAAACGCTGCTATCTTCCACTGTAATTAGGCTTCACTAATAGCCTCTCATAGGCTCTCTTCAGGGTGACAAGCCTCTGCTCCTATGCATGACCCCTTCAAGTCCTGGGCCATCAATTGCAACTGAGGCTGCACCTTCACCAATGGCCTTCCGTGGCCTCTCACTGTGCCAAGAGCCTCAGCTGCTCTTCATGACCCCTTCATGCCTTCAAAACCAGTACCATCTGAGTGACTCTTACACAGTACCAAGTCCAGCCACAGCACAAAATACAACTGTGGCTGTCTCTGGAACACACTGTCTGTGCTCTCAGAAAACACTTATAAGAATATTTCATCTCAGTGATGCTGGTCTCTTCTTAATCCCCGCTAATTTCTTAGCTCCAACTAACCAGCATCAATAGTCCCAGTAACACAAAGGTTTGCTTTAGTGGTTCTGGTGTCTTGTTATTTACAGCTGATTCTTCAGCCCCAGCTAACCAAAACCACAGAATCTTCACAATCAAAACATGGCCACTATAAGAGTCTTTAATCTTCCCTCTGAAATTTCACAAGCCAGGCCTCCATCTTCTACACTGTTTGTAACATTGTCTTCCAAGTTCCTACAGAACTTTCCACAGCTTTTCTAGCTCAAAGTTCCAAAGTACTTCCACAGTCCTCCCCAAAACATGGTCAGGTTCTCACAGGAATACCCCACTACGCTGGTACCAATTTGTCTTAGTCAGGGTTTCTATTCCTGTACAAACATCATGACCAAGAAGCCAGTTGGGGAGGAAAGGGTTTATTGAGCTTACACTCCCATGTTGCAGTTCATCACTAAAGGGAGTCAGGACTGGAACTCAAGCAGATCAGAATCAGGAGATGATGCAGAGGCCATGGAGGGATGTTTCTTACTGGCTTGCTTCCCCCTGGCTTGCTCAGCCTGATCTCTTATAGAACCCAAGAATACAGCCCAGGGATGGTACCACCCACAAGGGGCCCTTCCCCCTTGGTCACTAATTGAGAAAATGCCCCACAGCTGGATCTCATGGAGGCATTTCCCCAACTGAAACTCCTTTCTCTGTGATAACTCCAGCCTGTGTCAAGTTGACACATGAAACTAGCCAGTACAAAAGGTAAAGGGCTCGTGGGTATCCACCATTTTCAGAGGGATTATTTTTTAGTTAATATTGGATAGAAAAAGGAATGTCACTCTACAGATACAAATATAAGAGAGGATGAACTTGTCTGACATCAGTGGGTTGTGAGACCCTCTGTTCTATGGAGGTTTGATATCCCAGCATAGGAGGATGATGCATGGGTGGAGTGGGAGAGAGTAGGTGTGTGCAGGAGCACCCTCATAGAAGCAAAGGTGAGGGGAGAGGGTGGAGGTGGGATGGGGGTTTGTGGAGGGATAAGTTGGAAGTAGGACATCATTTGAGATGTAAACAAATGGAATGATTTATAAAAAATAAAAATAAAAAAATAGAAAACAAACAACTTTTAAGTTACTGATGCTCCAATAAAAAAAACCTCTCAAGTGTTCTCATGAGGCAACATTTTAAGCTCAGTGGATCACACATACATATGCACCTATACATACACACACATACACACACATATACACACACATGCACTCATACATACACACACACACACAGGAAAGTAGAGGAAGGACTTGTTGTGAAGAAGGGTTGCAATAGGTGCAGAAAGAGAATTGAGATAGTGTAATGTAGCAAAGAAGGATTGAAACTCATCATTTATGTGCAGGAAGCTGATAAAAATTACAAATGAATAAAAAATCAAAACCATTGCTTATTTTTATTACTTCATATTTATAATTTTATCTCTCAGACCAATTAGGCTGATCAACAGTCTATCTACTGTCATTTCATGGGAGACTTGTTTGCTAAATAGAAAACTTTTTCTTTTAAAATGGAAACCATGATCATTATTACAGGCTGACTTGAGGAATAGTAATAAACCAAATGTCTTAAAGGAGAGAAACTAAACATTTTGATTTGCCTCTCATTCATTAAGTGCCCAAGCATTCACTGTATTACGTGGAAACCATAACCCACCCTTCTATTGTAGATACTGAGTGTGGACTGACTTGTGCAGCTCAGAACATCGGAGGAAGACATCTTTGGAGATGGATGATACAACACCAAAGCCAAGTCCTCACTGATTTGACTGGTAAATATACAAAACATCATTTTGACAATAAGACAAAAAATTATTTAAGTAGAAAGAAAGGAGTAATCAAAAAGTGTCATGTCCCCATGTTTACTGTGTCACACACAAAGGTGGCCAACTGGTAACAACACTATTGGTGAGGTATACGATTGTTGTTAACTCAATTCCAGGCTGCTGCTAAGTTTTTTTTAGGTTCAGAAGAGATGGCTCAGTGTAAAATACCTAAGTTGGCAGCCCACAACCACCTACAATTGCAGCTCTAGGAGATCCCATTTTCCTGGGAAATAATTTAATTATACTACAATTTCAAAAATGAAAATTATTATGAAATACTGAAGAAATGTTTCATACCTTTAGCCAACAGGTTATTGCAAATAAATAGATTCCCTCTTGTCCCAGTAAGAATATCCTTCTCTACAAAAAACAAAACAAAACAAAAAACAATGACAATAAATGTTGACAAGGACATGGGAAAAGGCATATGATGTGTACTATTAGTGGGAATGTAGACTGGTGCAGCCACTCTGAAAATCATAGAATTTTTTAAAGAGCTGAAATTAGAGCTCTAAAGAATATAGGAATATAACATTCCTATGAATATATCCAATAGGCTGTGTACCATAAGACAGAGATACCTACATATCTGTATGCATTGCTAGAAAATGAAATCAATTTATGAATCTATCAACTAATAGATGGATCAAAAAAGATGGTACCCAAGTTGGGTTTTTTTTCCATGAAATATCTGATATTTCTTTTTTTTTTTTAATTTTATTCGATATATTTTTTATTTACATTTCAAATGATTTCCCCTTTTCTGGTTCCCCACTCCCCGAAAGTCACATAAGCCCCCTTCCCTCCTTCTGTACTCCCACCCATCCCTTCCCACTTCCCTATGGTGTTATTCCTGCAGTTTGAACTGCTTACATTAAGTGTGCTCTATTTAGACAGGATTTTTTTTTCTCAGCCCTGCCATCTCAAGCTCTCTATTTATTTGTCCTATTGTGTACTGAAGTGTGTGCAGACATTGGTTCTGCTCCAATTTCACTTGTACTTAATGACCCAGCCCTATGGCTTGCTTCACATCTGTGAGCTTACTCTTATTTATTACTGTTATTTGTCTGCTAATGACTCTTGTCATCTCCCATCGCTAAACACTCAAGATTTTATCTCCTTTGCTTATTTAAACTAGATATATAAAGCCATAGCCACCTATTTATTTCCCACATTTTTATGTTTGAAAACTATTTTTTTTCTTCCAATGAAGAGTTCTTTTCACTGAACAACCACCTATCTACTTTCTGTTTTGTCCTTTCCTTGTGTGAAATGGCCTGAAGCTCTCTTTGTCCCACCTGATCAATAGCTTTTCTGGGTGTTATATAAAATAAAGTTTGCATTCAATTGTTTCCATAGCAACCATCACACATAGGATTAGATATAAAACTACTTTTTGATATGAATGCTTTCTGATAAAAGGCTTTAGAGTTGCCAAACTAAGCTTTCTAGAACAAAACTTTTCAACAACTTATTGAAACAGAATTTAGTATGGTTATGAAACGAGTCAAGAGAAAGCTCACTGCACTGTATCCAAATGCAAATAACTTCAGGGGATTTGTATTTTAATACTTTTAAGCTTTTTACCTAAAAAGAAGTTTAGATAGAGGTTAGATAAGATCAAACTGCTCCCTGTTTTTCAGAAAACACTGAGACCATTTAACATAAACTCCTGAAAATTGTTTAGTCTGTACCTCATGTTTTCTGGGTCTGTCCTTTTTTCTTCCTCACTATCTTGAAAAACTGCCCATCTACACCCCAGTTCATGCCCTATGAATTCCTGCTGGTTCTTGTTCTCTTCTTTGTTCTTCCTAGCATCTCCTGGTACCAGTCATTCACAGTCATCATTGTCCTTGACACTGATTTCTTCCTTTTGATAAGCACACACACACACACACACACACACACACACACACACACACACACACACACACACACAAGTCTTCTTCTACACAATAGTCCCTTTCCTTATTCTCTATTTCTTTTTCAAATTACAGACCTACATTTTTTTCTTCCTTCAAGTTAATATGAGTATGTGACACTTGCTTCTGCATTTCCTCACCCGACTTTCACCTAGAAGAGACTTGTAATATAGATTCTAGTTTCATTATTTTCTTTGATTCACTCCAAATTAAAATATCTTCTGTTGACCCTGATAAGCTATCCATGTTCCTGATGATAGTTCTATACCCTTTTGCAAAGTGGCCATGCTAATTGAACTTGTTTTGTATAGTTTAATGTATTTTTTTAAATTTTTTTATTCGATATAATTTATTTACATTTCAAATGATTTCCCCTTTTCTAGCCCCCCACTCCCCGAAAGTCCCGTAAGCCCCCTTCTCTTCCCCTGTCCTCCCACCCACCCCTTCCCACTTCCCCGTTCTGGTTTTGCCGAATACTGCTTCACTGAGTCTTTCCAGAACCAGGGGCGACTCCTCCTTTCTTCTTGTACCTCATTTGATGTGTGGATTATGTTTTGGGTATTCCAGTTTTCTAGGTTAATATCCACTTATTAGTGAGTGCATACCATGATTCACCTTTTGAGTCTGGGTTACCTCACTTAGTATGATGTTCTCTAGCTCCATCCATTTGCCTAAGAATTTCATGAATTCATTGTTTCTAATGGCTGAATAGTACTCCATTGTGTAGATATACCACATTTTTTGCATCCACTCTTCTCTAGCAAACTTACAGGAATAGCACAGAAGATAGACAACATTAATAACATGTACTCACATGTAAGGCAACTCAGAAAAAGTATAGTGAACAGATGGAATCTACTGTATGGTAAAAATGCTACAAACACCATTTAGTTGCCATCAATAAGAAATTTACTTTTTTTAAAAAATATCCAGCCGGGCAGTGGTGGTGCACACCTTTACTCCCAGCACTTGGGAGGTAGAGGCAGGCAGATTTCTGAGTTTGAGGCCAGCCTGGTCTACAGAGTGAGTTCCAGGACAGCCAAGGCTACACAGAGAAACCCTGTCTCGAACTCCCCCCCCCAAAGAAAAAGAAATCCAAATGCTGGCATCACCCAGAAAATTTTAACTGGTTTATTTATAATTGTTATAAAGTTGAACTGTTGAAATATGTTCACTGAAACATTTTATTCACATTAATGCTTTACATCCTGCATGTATATAAAAAATTAACACACCAATGAATGTGGAGAAACTGCCAATACTTGATTCGGTCCCCTATGTTTCCACTCGCAATCATATACTTAGATACCTTTGACCCCATGGAAAAAATTCTAACATTCAGAGCTATAGCAGGAATTAGAGGAATGAAAAAAAATTTTTTTGAGAATCAAACATGTTTAAGAATCCCTCATAGTGGACTCTTTCTTTTTTATTATTTTTTTTTACTTTTTTTATTGATATATTTTTTATTTACATTTCAAATGATTTCCCCTTTTCTGGGTCCCCACTCCCCGCAAGTCCCATCAGCCCCCTTCCCTCCCCCTGTTCCTCAATCCACCCCTCCCCACTTCCCTGTTCTTGCACTGAGTTTTTCCAGAACCAGGGGCCACTGCTCCATTCTTTTTGGACATCATTAAATTTGTGGATTATATCTTCGGTATTCAAAGTTTTTAGGCTAATATCCACTTATCAGTGAGTGCATACCATGATTGATCTTTTGAGACTGTATGATGTTCTCCAGCTCCATCCATTTGTCTAAGAATTGCATGAATTCATTGTTTCTAAGGGCTGAATAGTACTCCATTGTGTAAATATACCACATTTTTTGTATCCATTCCTCCATTGAAGGACACCTAGGTTCTTTCCAGCTTCTGGCTACTACAAATGGGGCTGCTATGAACATAGTGGAGCATGTGTCCTTATTGCATGCTGAAGAATCCTCTGGATATATGACCAGGAGTGGTATAACAGGGTCCTCAGGAAGTGACATGCCCAGTATTCTGAGGAACCGCCAGACTGATTTCCAAAGTGGTTGCACGATCTTGCAATCCCACAAGCAGTGGAGGAGTGTTCCTCTTTCTCCACATCCTTGCCAACACCTGCTGTCTCCTGAGTTTTTGACCTTAGAATTCTGACTGGTGTGAGGTGAAATCTCAGAGTTGTTTTGATTTGCATTTCCCTAATGATTAATGATGTTGAACATTTCTTTTTTTCTTTTTATTTTATTTTATTTATTTTTTTATTTTTTTATTTACATTGCAAATGATTTCCCCTTTTCTGGGTCCCCACTCCCCGCAAGTCCCATAAGCCCTCTTCTGTCCCCCTATTCTTCCATCCACCCCTCCTCACTTCCCTGTTCTGGAATTCCTCTATACTCTTGCACTGAGTCTTTCCAGAACCAGGGGCCACTCCTCCATTCTTTTTGGACATCATTTAATTTGTGGATTATGTACTGGGTATTCAAAGTTTCTAGGCTAATATCCACTTATCAGTGAGTGCATACCATGACTGATCTTTTGAGACTGGGTTACCTCACTTAGTATGATGTTCTCCAGCTCCATCCATTTGTCTAAGAATTTCATGAATTCATTGTTTCTAATGGCTGAATAGTACTCCATTGTGTAAATATACCGCATTTTTTGTATCCATTCCTCTGTTGAAGGACACCTAGGTTCTTTCCAGCTTCTGGCTACTACAAATAGGGCTGCTATGAACATAGTGGAGCATGTGTCCTTATTGCATGCTGAAGAATCCTCTGGATATATGCCCAGGAATGGTATAACAGGGTCCTCAGGAAGTGACATGCCCAGTTTTCTGAGGAAACGCCAGACTGATTTCCAAAGTGGTTGCACCATCTTGCAATTCCACCAGCAGTGGAGGAATGTTCCTCTTTCTCCACATCCTCACCAACACCTGCTGTCTCCTGAGTTTTTGACCTTAGCCATTCTGACTGGTGTGAGGTGAAATCTCAGGGTTGTTTTGATTTGCATTTCCCTAATGATTAATGATGTTGAACATTTCTTTTTTTTTTATTCGATATAATTTATTTACATTTCAAATGATTTCCCCTTTTCTAGCCCCCCGACTCCCCGAAAGTCCCGAAAGTCCCCTTCTCTTACCCTGTCCTCCCACCCACCCCTTCCCACTTCCCTGTTCTGGTTTTGCCGAATACTGCTACACTGAGTCTGTCCAGAACCAGGGGCCACTCCTCCATTCTTCTTGTACCTCATTTGATGTGTGGATTATATTTTGGGTATTCCAGTTTTCTAGGTTAATATCCACTTATTAGTGAGTGCATACCATGATTCATCTTTTGAGAGTGGGTTACCTCACTTAGTATGATGTTCTCTAGCTCCATCCATTTGCCTAAGAATTTCATGAATTCATTGTTTCTAATGGCTGAATAGTATTCCATTGTGTATATATACCACAGTTTTTGCATCCACTCTTCTGTTGAGGGATACCTGGGTTCTTTCCAGCATCTGGCAATTATAAATAGGGCTGCTATGAACATAGTAAAGCATGTATCCTTGTTACATGGTGGGGAATCCTCTGGGTATATGCCCAGGAGTGGTATAGCAGGATCTTCTGGAAGTGAGGTGCCCAGTTTTCGGAGGAACCGCCACACAGATTTCCAGAGTGGTTGTACCAATTTGCCACCCCACCAGCAGTGGAGGAGTGTTCCTCTTTCTCCACACCCTCTCCAACACCTGCTGTCTCCTGAATTTTTAATCTTAGCCATTCTGACTGGTGTAAGATGAAATCTTAGGGTTGTTTTGATTTGCATTTCCCTAATGATTAATGAAGTTGAGCATTTTTTAAGATGCTTCTCAGCCATCCGAATTTCTTCAGGTGAGAATTCCTTGTTTCACTCTGTACCCCATTTTTTAATAGGGTTGTTCTGTTTTCTGGAGTCTAACATCTTGAGTTCTTTATATATATTGGATATTAGCCCATCTAAGGTGTTTCTCAGCTCTCCGAAGTTGTTCATGTGAAAATTCTTTGTTTAGCTCCACACCCCACTTTTTAATGGGGTTATTTGGTTCTCTGGGTTCTACTTTCTTGAGTTCTTTGTATATATTAGATATTAGCCCTCTGTCAGATTTAGGGTTGGTGAAGATCCTTTCCCAATCTGTTGGTTGATGTTTTGTCCTTTTGACAGTGTCCTTTGCCTTACAGAAACTTTGTAGTTTTATGAGGTCCCATTTGTCAATTCTTGATCGTAGAGTATAAGCTATTGGTGTTCTATTCAGGAACTTTACCCCTGTGCCCATGTCATCCAGAGTCTTCCCCAGTTTCTTTTCTATTAGCTTCAGAGTGTCTGATTTTATGTGGAGGTCCTTGATCCATTTGGAGTTGAGCTTAGTACAAGGAGATAAGAATGGATCGATTCACTTTCTTCTGCATGCTGACCTCCAATTGAACCAGCATCATTTGTTGAAAAGACTATCTTTTTTCCACACTGGATGCTTTCAACTCCTTTGTCTAAGATCAAGTGACCATAGGTGTGTTGGTTCATTTCTGGGTCTTCAATCCTATTCCATTGATCTGCATGCCTGATATTGTACCAATACCATGCAGTTTTTATCACTATTGCTCTGTAGTAAAGTTTAAAGTCTGGGATACTGAATCCCCCTGAAGTTCTTTTACTGTTGAGAATATTTTTAGCTATTCTGGGATTTTTGTTATTCCAGATGAATTTGAGAATTGCTCTTTCTAGTTCTATGAAGAACTGGGTTGGGATTTTTATGGGAATAGCATTGAATCTGTAGATTGACTTTGGCAAGATGGACATTTTAACTATATTAATCCTGATACCATAGAAACCATGGACTCAACAGTTAAAGAAAATGCAAAATGCAAAAAGCTTGTAACCCAAAACATCCAAGAAATCCAGGACACAATGAGAAAGCCAAACCTAAGGATTATAGGCATTGATGAGAGTGAAGATTTACAACTTAAAGGGCCAGCAAATATCTTCAACAAAATTATGGAAGAAAACTTCCCTAACCTAAAGAGAGAGATGCCCAGGAATATACAAGAAGCCTACAGAACTCCAAACAGACCGGACCAGAACAGAAATACCTCCCGTCACATAATAATCAAAACCCCAAATGTACTAAAAAAAAAGAAAGAATACTTAGGGCAGTAAGCGAAAAAGGGAAAGTAACATATAAAGGAAGACCTATCAGAATTACACCAGATTTCTCACCAGAGACCATGAAAGCTAGAAGATCCTGGGCAGAGCTCATGCAGACTCTAAGAGAACACAAATGCCAGCCAAGACTACTATACCCAGAGAAACTCTCAATTACTATAGATGAAGAAACCAAGATATTCCATGACAAAACCAAATTTACACAATATCTTTCTACAAACCCAGCCCTACAAAGGATAATAGGTGGAAAACACCATTACGAGGGAAACTATACCCTAGAAAAAGCAGGATATTAAGCTTCTTTCATCAAACCCAAAGAAGATAACCACACAAGTATAAAATTAAAACGAAAAATGATAGGAAGCAATAACCATAGTGGACTCTTAAGCACATTCTCCATGTATGTGGTTTGCTAGCTGGATATCTTTGGGCACAATTGTTACACATTTGGCATGGATAACACACAGGTAGGTATCTTCAATAAGGCCAACCAGGTGCTTGCCTCCTGCAAAGCACCAATAGCTGCACTCTGGAAGCACAGATCTGTTTTGAAGTCTTGAGCAATTTCTTGCACCAGACTCTGAATCAGAAGTTTAGTGGACTTCTCATAGCGTCTGATTTCACTGAGTGCCACAGTACCAGCCTGTAATGATGAGGTTTCTTCACCCCTCCAGTAGAGGGCGCACTCTTGTGAGCACCTTTTGTAGCCAGTTGTGTCGTGGGTGCTTTACCATGTGTGAATTTGCTGGTCAGTCTGCTTTGTATGAGCCATGGTATGAGCACCTCCTTACTTACCCCGCTTCTCCTTCGGATGGAGCAAGCAAGAGGCTGTGCTGGCATTAGAGAGTGGTGGTGTCGCGGTGAAGGCTGCGAACACCACCAAGTGAACTTAATAGATAAGAGAGACGGAGACAGAGAGACAGAGACAATGAGAGATAGAGACAGAACATAATGAGAGGGAAGGGGAGAGAATGTGGGTATGAACTTGATCAAATCACATTTTTGGTATTAAGGCAATTCTCAAATGAGAAAAATGTAGAACTTGCTTCCAAGTAGAGCCTGGTGATGACTCAGTTCTTATTCTGTTTGTCCTGTTGACAGCTATCAACACAAATGACTATTTCTGTCTCTCCTAGGTTCATGTTCTCACTTTTGCATCCCTAATCATATCTTGTCACTGTCATTGTATATTCATTCTATTTTCCCCTCCCCTTTCATATTAATCCCCCCACGATGCCACCTTCTGCTGACCTCTCTCATGATTTTACATTTTCTCCACACCTTTGCCTCTCTAAAGGCTCCATAATCTCAATGATCTTGTTTGGTGTTACCAATTTCTCTGGTGAATTTCAGACACATTCATCCAAATGACTACAACTTAGTAGGTCTGCATATGTATCCCAAACCTCTTTAGCCTCAAAATATATGTCTCTGAATTTACAGTCTATCCACTCACTCAATTCACCAAACCGGCTTTATTTCCTCAGGCTTTTCATTTTCTAAGCTAGTGCCTGATGCACATTCAGACTAAAAATTCTGAGTCACCTTCAGCAATTCTTTTATTGATTACTCCCTATATTAAATCAATATAAAAACACATTAATTATATCCTGGATAGAAACATTGCCTCCATTCTCTTTTTCTACTTCTGATGAGGTTGTTAAGATCACTTTCTCTCAGGTAGAAAATTAAAAAAAAAAAACCATGATCTTAATACTCTTTTCTGTGATCCAATTTCTCCTGCAGTATAATGTATAAGCCCCATTCAGGATCTCTTCCGTAAAGAAAAACTAGGCATTACCTCATTTAAAAATGCTGAGGATCCATTATGCCCACTGCTTATCAAATTGCATAGTTCCAGCAGATGTTACTTACATTGTGGTATGTATTAAGTTCCTTTTGCCTTTATACTTAGGTGTTTATAGCAGCCCAAATTATATTCTTTCACTGCTTTATACACAGACAATATACATACAGTAGTGAGCCAATCCATTAAAAACTACTTTTTGTTTTGTTGGAATTCTCAGTGTAGTAGAGAACCATAGAAAACAGATAAGTGAGTGTGGAAATCTGATAATACCATTTCAAAACTCAAAAAAGTTTGAAACCTTATCATTATAATAAGAAAAGTGCTTTTTTTATATTAAGGTTATCCCCGTTTGTGATTAATTTTTTTTAATTTATTCTGTGTGAGGTTTCTGTGTAATGAAGCCAAGATAACACAATTTATCTTCTTCTTTGAAATATGCCTTAGCCTACACTATTATGCTCATATATTTGCCCTTCCATCTTAAATAACCTCTCATTCCAACTGTGTTCATATTCTAGTTATTTAAAACATATCTTAAAAGATATGTTTCCAAAATTTCTTTAATATTTTCATAAATATCTTCTTTTATATTGAGAAGGAACAGGTATGTTTAAAAGAAAATGCCTTTAATCCCAACACTTGCGATGTAGAGGCAAGCCATCTCTGTGAGTTCAAGGCCAGCTTGGTCTACAGAGTAAGTTCCAGGACAGCCAGGGGTATACAGAAAACCTCTGTCTCAAAAATCTAAAACAAAACAACAACAACATAATATGAGACTTAGAAATTGATGGATGGGATATTTGAATTTTAATTGTTAAAACAATACCTAGATTACAGTGTACTCATATACATCAAGCAATATCTAAGATGTTGGGATAGTGAATAAACCTTTTTGAATAAACCTGTCTTTGTTAGGATTTTATTGCTGTGAAGAAACACCCTGACCGCAGCAACTCTTATAAAGGCAAACATTTAACTGGGGCTGGCTTACAGTTTCAGAGGTTCTGTCCATTATTGTTATGGCAGGAAGCATGACATCATGCATGCAGACATGGTGCTGGAGAAGGAACTGAGAGTTCTACATCTTGATCTGCAGGAATCAAGAAGAGACTAAAAATACTGGGCATAGCTTGAGCATATATGACCCCAATACCTGCCTCTGCGGTGACACACTTCCTCCAATAAGGCCACACATCCTAATAGTGTCACTCCCTATGGCCATGCACTCAAACACATGAGTCTGGGGACCATTTCTATCCAATCAGCACAAAAATTCAGCTTCTTAATATTCACTATGCTATTTAAATATATCTTTAAATTACTATAAAACATATGTTATATTCAAGTTTGTAGCAGCACTATGCATACTGCTGGCACTCAACATCAAAGGTGCAAATAGTATTGAGTAGACAGGAAGCAATTAACAGTTAACAAATGCAACTGAGAGTTCTTTAGAAATTGATGGAGAAGAATTCAAATAACACCCTCAGCTGATTAGCAACTATGTAAACTTGAGCATGATTCTTAATCTTCCCTCAACTTTCAGAAATTTGGTTTACTCATCTATATATACAGTCATAACTAAGGCTCATGTTGCCCTGAGTTTAGCACAAAGAAGACTTGGATGAGATAAGTTCTTACCAAGTCGTGACTAAAGTCATAATGGTTTGCATATGTGCATCTCTGTGTAGTCACCACCCTTCATTCTATTTCTGCCACTTAATCATAGACTTCATTCTTCAGGTAGAGTGCATTCACATAGCTTTCTATGGTCCACACTACTTCCTATAGTACTTCAAATTTGGGTGCGCACTGTTATTTGTTGTCTTTCTATTCTTTTGCCCAAGCCCTCACTTTCTCACTAACCCTTTCTCTCATGCTGCTGTCATCGATTATTAGATGTTTCAGTGACAGACAGCATGGACACATCCTATTCTGTTTCATCCCTTGAAGGAACTGCGAGCTTTATGTAGTAGAACTTGAGCATTTTGGTTAATTGGAATTTAATTCTTATTACATAAACCATAAAGTCTTCATGAGAAATGTGGCTAGAGTTAATCATAAGAGGTACAATCTCAGTAGACATTATAAATAGCATATTTTGATAGAACAGATCAATAATTTGGACTCAAACATTCTGAGTATCTGTGTAATGAGTGATCCTTTTCGTAGATATAGTACACAGTTCAACTGCCTACAAATATTGAGGTTCATGACAGGCTCTTCAAGCTCAGATCCAAAATGATCCCTTTGCTTTTATCCATCACCTCTACAGTTCACTAAATCAGTTTCACAAAACAGTATTCAGACAAAGATCATTAATCTAACCAAGATATCAACTTCAAGATAAAGAATTGCACAAGAATTTGATTACACTCCAGGTCTTCCTCATGCGTTTTGATCATGGCGTTTTATATTAAATTCAAGTCAGAAAGTCACAAAGGTGACAGATTCTTATTTGAGCTTTACATCTAATATATAGTCATAAACTGCTGTGCTAAGACACTCTGTAGAGATCCATCTAAAGTCCTAGTCCACAAGTGACAGATGTGCTGACTTCTGATAAAAAAATGGCCCAGTGTATTTTACTTCGTGTTCCTTAGTTTTGTGTTAGATGACGAAAGCACTAATGATTCTGCTTTGCTCAGCCATGATGTTTTGGGGACATCCATTCCATTCTTTCATAATAAAGAACTCCAGGAGTTATTGTGACAAAAACATAAAAGGTCATGCTGTAGATTATCAATGAAATAGACTTTTAGAAGACACAAAAGTAACCTGAAAGGCCCGTAACAAATAACTTTCATCTGGGCTTTATTTTAATAGGTCTATGCAGATGGTGGAAAACCCAAATCCCAAAGCAATTGAGGGAAATTATATAAATGGAAATACATTTATAAAATGCCATAAAACCTTGAAATGATATGTATTTTCACAAAGAATTCATGAATTAAAATGTCAGGTGTATATTAAACATGATCTCTAAATTCCGTTTTTGTGTGGAAAAATATATTTTCTCTGCACGATTTTGTAACTGGAGCTGAAGAAAGTTAAAGGCAATGAAGGGAAACTATTGTAACATGACCTGAAAATTCGATAAAAACAAAAAGCTTTCCCCATTTTTGTTTACAAGTGTTTTCATAGAGTTAGTCCTTTGACCATCCATATATATTTGTCACTATCTCTCCTTACCCTCTCTTCTCTGCCTCCATCAATAATTAGACCAAAAGGGGAACTGTTGTGGATAGATGTTTGGGGAAAAGGGAATCACTGCATTTAGCCATATATATTCAAGTCTCTGGAGGACAGTCCCAGTCCGATGGTCCAAAAATGGCCCTTGGGTCACATAACAAAACTACAACCAGTTTATTACTATAAATTGTATAAAATGGTAGCTTCCAGTGTGATATTTTCATGCATGCATATAATGTACTTTGCTCTTATTCATTACCCTCTCTTGTCCCCTGTCCTTCCCCCTAACTCATTATCTCCACTTGTCCCCTTTTTGTTTGTTTGTTTGTTTTAATTGAATATCATATTCATTTACATTGACATGGTAAAACCTTTCCCAATTTCCTCCCTCCATGAAGACCCCCCCCAACCCCTCCTCCCTCCCCCTGCCTCCACGTATATGCTCCTCCACCTGACACAATATCACTTCCCCTCTTCAGTTTCCCTTTGTTGGGCCTCTGTTGAGCCTTTACCTGACCAAGGACCATTCTCCCACAGATGCCCAACAAGGCCTTCCTCTGCCACATTTTTGGCTGGAACCATATGTGCCCCTTGGTTGATGGTTCAGTCCCTGGGAGTCTTGGGGTGTCTGGGTAGCCTAAATCATTGTTCTTCCCATGGGGCTGTAAACCCCTTCAGCTCTTCTGGACCACACTCCAGCTGCTCCACTGGGGACCCTATGCCCATTCCAATAGTTGGTTGCTAGCATCTGCCTCTGTATTTGTAAGGCTCTGGCAGGGCCTCTCTGGAGACAACCATTGCATGCTCCTTTTGGTATACACTTCTTTTTGTCCTTAGTAGTGTCAGGGTTTGTTGACTGTTTATAGGATGAATCCCCAGGTAGGGCAGTCTCTGGGCGGCCTTTTCTTCAGCCTTTGCTCCACACATTGTCTCCCTTATTGCTCCTGTGAGTATTTTGTTCCCTTTCTCAGAGGGAACCAAAGCAACCTTACTTAAGTTCTCCTTCTTCTTAAGCTTCCTGTGCTGGGTGAATTGTAACTTGTTTATTTTGAGCTATTGGGCTAACTTCTACTTCTTAGTGAGTGCATATCATGTGTGATCTTTTGTGATTGGGTTGCCTTGCTCAGAATGACACTTTCTAGTTCCATCCATTTGCCTAAGTATTTCAAAAATTCATTGTTTTTAATAGCTGAATAGTACTCCATTGTGTGTATATACCATAGTTTCTGTATCCATTCCTCTGTTGAGGGACATCTGGGATCTTTCCAGCTTCTGGCTATTATAAACAAGGCTGCAATGAACATAGTGAAGCATGTGTCCTTATTACATGTAGGAGCATCTTCTGGGTGTATGCCCAGGAGTGGTATAGCTGGGTCAGCAGGTAGTACTACGTCTAATTTTCTGAGGAATTGCCAAACTGATTTCCAGAGTGGTTTTACCAGCATGCAATTCCACCAACAATGGAAACATGTTCTTTTTTCCCCACCTCCTCTCCAGCATCTGCTGTCCCATGAGTTTTTTCATCTTAGCCATTCTGACTAGTATAAGGTGGAATCTCATTGTTGTTTTGATTTGCCTTTCCCTATAATTGTCCCCTTTTTAGCTTCATTTTTGTTTGTTAAACCTAGATTATTCTGCATATGAAAACACAGGGATATTCCTTCTATGTCTGGATTAATTCTTCTCTTTATTGCAGATAACATACTTGTCCTTAATATTGCATTGTTTATATGTATCACATTTTCTTTCTTCATCCATCTGTTGGTGGATGTTTATTAGATTTCCATGAAATGCCAATCAGACTATGACAAAATGAGTATATTGATATTGAATGTGATAGTGGTATACAGAGCCATATTTGGGAGTCATACTACAAGGTAGGAACTTGACTTTAGCCAAGGACAGTCCCTGGCTTCAGGCAGGAATGTGGTGTTAGGGCATAATAGGGAAGTAGGTTAAGGCAGGAATTTTTATCCTAGGGTGAAGAAGCTTAGAGTGAAGGTTAAGCTCATTGTTCCTCTAGGTCTACAAATTCCACCCAGCTGCCTGAGCAGTTGAGACAAGGACCTCCAGGAGAAGCTAGACAACTTCCACCATTTGTTTTATTTCCACCTTTTGTTTTATTTTTAAATTGTATTTATTGAATATAATCTTCATTTACATTTCCTTTTAATTTTTTTAATTTATTGAATATCATCTTCCTTTACATTTCCAATGGTAAAACCTTTCCTGATTTCCCACCTCCCCAAAGACCCCCAACCCCTCCTCCCACCCCCTGCCTCCAAGTATATGCTCCTCCACCCGACCCATTACCACTTCCCCCCCTCAATTCCCCTTTGTTGGGGCATCTATTGAGCCTTCACCAGACCAAGAACCACTCCTCCCACTGATGCCTGACAAGACATTCCTCTGCCACATTTTTGGCTGGAACCATGGGTACCCCTTGGTTGATGGTTCAGTCCCTGGGAGTCCTGGGGTGTCTGGGTGGCCAATATCATCATTCTTCCCATGGGGCTGTAAACCCCTTTAGCTCCTCCAGACCACCCTTAAGAAGTATTTGCACATTAAAGAATACAAATATTAATTTCCTTTCCTCTATGTCTTCCTATGAACTCCAGAGTTGACCAATGTATAACAATGTTTTGTAGTAACAGAAGTCCTGGAATTAGCTATTTAATTCCTAGCCAATAACCACATTTTAATGTGAATTATTTAACCCATTGTGGTGATTTGAGTATGTCTAACCAGGGAGTAGCACTATTAGAAGGTGTGGCCCTGTTGGAGTAGGTGCTTCACTGTGGGCATGACTTTAAAACCCTCACCCTATCTGTCTAGACACCAGTCTTCTCCTAGCAGCCTTAAGATGAAGATGTAGACTGCCAAGCTCTTCCTAGATGTTTGCCTGGATAGTACCACGCTCCTGCCTTGATGATAATGGACTGAACCTCTCAACCTATAAGCCAGCCCCAATTAAATGTTGTCCTTTATAAGAGTTGCCTTCATCATGGTGTCTCTTCCCAGCAGTAAAACTCTAACTAAAACACCAATGTTAGTCATTGTTTTCTCCTGTGTCATAAGATCCTTTAAATTTGAAAATGTCCATGAACTACTTGGGCATCATGTTTAAATTCAAGTTTTAATTTAATACAAGAAGGGAGAATTCTAAGATTGACAGAGCTAGAAGAAGACCTAGAAGAATCCCTGAGAAAGTAAAGTCCTGAGTGAATACGTATTGGTAACATGGCATAACCATGACAGTGACCAAAGCTTTAGACTAACAGGAAATTTCAAAGCCTTTCCCCCATGTGAGCTAGGCTCAAAGTTGGCAAAACTTTCTTGTGATTCAAAAACAGGTGTTTACAGATGATTGCACTGCAGCTTCTTCTTCCCAGATGTTTACTATTTGATTCTGATGGTCTACAGAGACATCTTACTAAGATTAGCTAAGCCTTCTCCCTGTACTGTACCTAACAAATAGACTGAAGTTCCAAGTTTGGTGCTGCTGATAGTATGTGTGGCAACAGTTCTCCCAACCCCAGCTTTTCTAAGCATCTGTTATATCTTCATATCCTGACTGTCTCTTGTCAGTATCCCAAACCCAAACTGGTCAACACTTGCCTTTGACTGTAGTCAGGCCCAATGTTAAAACTGTAATATAATACTTATTATTAGGTTGTATTACACGACAGATGAAAGGAGTTTTGTTGATTTAAATATAGTTCCAAATAAGTTGATTTTTGCTTACTGAAGATAGAGTGTTCTGAGTTGGTATAACCTCATTTGACTGATTCACTTGAAGAAGATAACAGACTCCAGAAAAAGTCAGAGAATGTCACTTGCTTGTTATAAAATAGTCTGTTTTAAATTTTTTACATGTATGAGGAAGTGAATTCTACATTTTACCAACAGCCATGTAAATGTGAAAGTGAACAACTTGTTTCTGATTAGACCTTGTCTGTGACTGATATAAGGATCGTAACCTTGCAAACAATCACCCTAAACCACTCAGACATTAAAGGTGCCAATGTAGTATCAACGTGGTAGGTTGTTATAAGGTTATAAGATGACTGCTGCTAATACATGGTCACACTCTAACCTATATGTCACATAAGGATTATAAGATTCAGAATGAAAACATAATTTGACTTGCACACTGGGATGTCCTTTTATTATGCTTTCTTGAACTTTGTGCATACAATTGAATGACTCTTCATCCTTGGCTCTGAACTCTATTTTCTAAATTTGACTCAGAAGTTTTGTGGGAAATCCCTACTTAAACTCCCACATGTGTATGTGTTCTCCCAATTAGGATTTCATTCCCTTTGATTTTTCTATTCTCACAAGAAAATTAAGTAGATTTTAATCAACTCTAAATAGCACAACATAAAGAGGTAATTACCATTTTGTCAATTCAATCAAGTCCTTTTTAACTACACTAGATATTACTAGTAACAGGATTTTAATGTTTTCAGTTGAGAATGCTAAATAAGGCAAAAATGATCATTGTTTTTTGGTTGAAAATACTTAAAGTATTTTCAGAACAAGATTTTCAGCATCATATAATTTAAATGTACCTCATACAGATGTGAATAGCATAAACACTTTAAACATATGCATATTTATAAGTCAGTGGGTTTAGGAAGAACCACCATCATCAAGGCCATAATCATGTACCATTTTTGAATATTCTTCTTATTTTCATAATTAGACTATTTGTAGCTCATTAAAATCTTCTCTTAGAAAAAAAATGCCATTCACTATTGTTAGCTATAGACATATTGATTGATAGTGTACTGGCAGAATTTATATTGCATAAATGTGACTTAGTATGCATGATCTAGTGTATGAAGAACAGTGGTGGCCACCTCTAAGTAAATGCCTGTAGCCATGCAACCACAACATCTCCTGCAGGAGGTCCTAATTGAGGACTGCCTGCGAGACCAAGGATTTCTGGCACAGTCAATACCATTCAATAGGGAACTGCTGTTTAGAAGAGCTGCTTTCTTGGGACCAATTGGGCTCTGGTGGAGGGTATTAAAGGAGCCTGCAGCAGTGTTCAGCTGAGCTTACTGTAGCATTTCTCACCTGCTCCCAGAGTCTGTGTTGTTGACTCTGTGCCATCTTACCCCCAGTCCCCAAGGGCAGGTAGGTTCAGACAGCAAGTAGTCCAGGGCATAGTCAACAGTCTAGATCATCCCATTTCTCTTGCTCCAATTCTTTAACAATCACTTTTAAGTTTGACTGTTTTTGGAGTCTAAATATAACTGATACTTTTGTGTTTTTGTCTTATTTCACTTAACACAGTTTTCCCCAAGTACATTAGTAATGTCACAAATGGTGGGATTCCTGCTTTCTTGAGCCACATAGTTCATTGCAAGCACCATACTGTAGTTTACTGCTTCTACCCTTTCATCAAGAGACAGGTGGGTTTCCCCCCAGTATCATAAATGGTGAATGTAGTACCTATAGTACAGGTCTGTAGATATCTCCTTGAGTTCGTGAATTTGAGAAAAAGTAGGGGAGCATGAAAGTAGTCCGAGTGAAGAGAGGGAAAATAATACTAATTGCCATAATGTCAAAACGAGTTATTTATTTAGGAACAAATTAAACACAAGTTTAAAAAACTACCAACAATTAATAAGTGGTATTATTACTCATGAAACTGAAAAGCTGTTGCAGCAAAAGTTAAGGACACTATCAGCAGGACAAAATGGCAGCCTATGGAATGGGAAAAGATCTTCACAAACACTGTATCTGACAGAGGACTAATGTATAAAATATATAAAAACGTCAAGAAATGAAACTGCCCACAGCCACAGTGAACTGGGTCCATGTAAGAGAAGCTGGGTATAGATGGGGGTAGATATATGGGGAGGTTACAAATGGAATGAAGACTAAGACAACACCAGCTATTCAACATCTTGTGGTTTAATGGATGGCCCAATGTTTTAAGGTTTCAGGCAAGACACTCCCTTCAAATTCCAGGATGTGTTCCTGGGAACTGGTATGTCAGTTCATTGGGCATTGGCTCCTCTACTTGGGAAGCTGGGCGGGTCACCAGCTTAATTCGGGAATTCCTAGACCTGGAAGAACAATGAACTTCACCTTCATACTGAGTGCCCCACCCTAGGTAGAGCAGGATCCTGCTTAGCAGCTAGCACATGAATCCCTGCTCAACAAAGGCTGGGAGAGGAAGAGTTCCTACCAGGTGTCATGACACCCCAATATGGCTCTCTACAAAGAAATTAGACAACAACAAACCAAATAACCCACTTTTAAAAAAATTGGATACAGAGCTGTGCAGTGTTGGCGCATGCCTTTAATCCCAGCACTTGAGAGGCAGAGGCAGGTGGATTTCTGAGTTCAAGGCCAGCCTGATCTACAAAGTGAGTTCCAGGACAGCCAGGGCTACACAGAGAAACCCTGTCTAGAAGAGAGAGAGAGAGAGAGAGAGAGAGAGAGAGAGAGAGAGAGAGAGAGAGAGAGAATTCTCAACAGAGGAATCTTAATTGGCCAAGAAGCACTTAAAAAATGTTCAACATCCTAAATAACCAGGGAAATGCAAATCAAAATGACCCTGAGATTCCAACTTATTTCCTTAAGAATGGCTGCCATGAAAACCTCAATTGAAAACATATACTGGCTAGGATGTGGAGCAAAGGGTTCACTTTTCCATTGCTGGTGGTAGAGCAAACTTGTACAAGCACTTTGGAAATAATTTTGGCAATTTCTCAGAAAACTTGCAATGGTTCTACATCAAGGCCTAGCCATATTGTCCCTGGGAATATATCCAAAATATGCCTCACTATACATATGACAGGGACACTTGCAAAACAATCTTCATAGATGCTCTATTCATAGTAGGCAGAAACTGGGAACAACCTAGATGTCTCTCCAAAGAAGAATGAATAAACAAAATGATGTACATCTAAACAATGAAATGTTATATAGCTATTGAAAAACATACTGGTACAGGGGAAATTTTCCTGAATAGAACATCATTGCCTTATGCTCTAGGATCAACAATTGACAAATGGCACCTTATAAAATAGAAAAGCTTCTGTAAGGCAAAGGACACTGTCAATAAGACAAAATGACAACCAACAGATTTGGAAATGATCATTGCCAATCCTATCCTATATCCAACAGAGGGCTAATGTCCAATATATACAAAGAACTCAAGAACTTAGATTCCAGAGAACCAAATAACATAAATAAAAATGGGGAACATAACTGAACAAAGAATTCTCAACTGAGGAATACCAAATGGCTGAGAAGCACCTAAAGAAATGTTCAACATCCTTAGTCACCAGGGAAATTAAAATCAAAATGACCCTGAAATTCCACCTTACACAAATCAGAATGGCTAAGATAAAAAACTCAGGTGACAGCAGATGCTGGCAAGGATGTGGAGAAAGAGGAACATTCTCCTTCACTGTTGATGGGATTGCAAGCTGGTACAACCAGTCTGGAAATCATTCTAGTGGTTCCTCAGAAAATTGGAAATAGTTCTACCTGAAGATACCACTCCTTGGCACATACCCAATACTAATTAAAGAAGTCATAATTTTAAGAAAGAAAGGAAGAGGACATGGGAGGAGCTGGAGAGTGGAGATAAAAGAGTGGTAATGGTGTAAAAACTATTCATTTTAAAAAATAGAAAGGGCAAGTTTATCTGCATGTAACTATAGCATCAATATCCCTTATCCAAAATGTTTAAAATGAGAAGCATATACAATTTGTTTAAAAATATCATATTGAATACTTTTTTCATTCTTTAGTTTTAATTTTGAAATATTTTCATATATGTGTAGAAAAATTCTGCTAGTAAAATTTGAAATCCACCATGATTGGATAGCTTCTGGGCTCAGAGAAATATGGAAGACTCTTTTTTTTAATATTTTTATTATCTATATTCTTTGTTTACATTCCAAATGATTTCCCCTTTCCCGGATCCCCCCTACCCATATGTCCCATAAACCTTCTTCTCTACATCCCTTCTCCAATCACCTCCCTCCTTTTTCTCTGTCCTTATATTCCCTTCCCATGCTAGATCAATCCTTTCCAGAATCAGGACCCTCTCCATACATATTCATGGGAGTCATTTGTTATGCGATTTGTGCCTTGGGTATTCAGAGCTTCTGGGCTAATTAATATCCACTTATCAGAGATTGCATTCCATGTGTATTCTTTTGTGATTGGGTTACCTCACTTAGGATGATATTTTCCAGATCAAACCATTTGCCTAAAAATTTTGTGAATTCATTGTTTCTAATTGCTGAGTAGTATTCCATTGTGTAAATATACCACATTTTCTGTATCCATTCCTCCTTTGAGGGGTATCTGGGTTCTTTCCAGCTTCTGGCTATTATAAATAAGGCTGCTATGAACATAATGGAGCATGTGTCTTTATTGCATGCCTGGTAATCCTTTGGGTATATGCCCAGGAGAGGTATAGCAGGGTCCTCTGGAAGTCTCAAGTAGGGCTTCTCCTTTTCTGTCCATGTCTGGAGAATTCTAAGCCCCAAAATATGCCTCTACCTGAGGAATGTCATGGAGCCTCAATTAGATTACAGATCAGTTTTTTTCTCCAGATAAGAACCTGTTCAGCCAGCACCTGAGATTCCTGAACTACTTCCCCATTGTACTGGATTCCAGGTTCTCTAAGCCTCCTCCAGGAAATGAATGACTTTTGTGCATCCTGGATGTCCCTACCCTCAGTAGCCCAAAACTTTATAAGCCTTCAGTCACTCTAAGTCAAGTTGTTCTGCCTATTGTCAGCTGTTCCCAGTGTAGTCTTTCAAAGTATGTATTCTCAGGGCTTCAAAATCTCCCCTCCCGCACCTTGCTGTCTCTGTTCCCTCTGCCCTCATGGATTAAATTGGCAGCAATCCATGAGAGCAAGGAAAGATGTCTAAACATGGCTTTCATTTTATGTTTTATTTTTAATTTATACCATAATGATAGTGATTATGTATAATTTTTGGTAAGATTGTACATAAAGCAAAGTATAATGACATAAAATGTTTTAATTGTGTAATTATGTCAGTGCTTAAAAATATTCAGATACTTTCAAGAAGCTGATGAGTACTCAGTCCTAATAGAGACATCCATATGATCACCTTCTCCACAAGACTCAGGCATCATAAGAAAAGAAAAAGATTGTAAGATAAAGAGGTAGCAGATGACATCAACAAAACACTACTTTTCAGACAAAAGGAAACCATTGCACAAATGAAAGCACAGAGCTGTGATTGTGAACACAAGTTACGTACAAAACAAAGCCAAGAAAAAAATCAAGCGTGGATGCAGGAAGGGATTATAGATTCCCACCCCTATCTGAGAAGTCTTGACAGTTGACAGATGCTGGGTGAAGGAGAGGCAGTTTTATTTGGGGATCTGGACCTTGATAAGCTTCCCATGCTCCAGTAGATGATCCTTATAGTCATTTATATACCAATAGTACAAAGCAAACTCACTGGATTTAAAAAGAAAAGAATGTAAAATTGAAAAGAAAGTTGGCAGAGAAGAGTAAACAAAGGGAGGTGAGGGGATGTGGGGGTAGACGGATTCAAAACACTTTTTGCAAGTTCTTTTGCACACATGTTATGCATGAATGAAACGTCAAATAAAAATTTATAGATTTCAAAGCATTTCAAATATTAGAATATTGGATTTCGTATGCTCTCTTATATAGATTTTGTCCTTGCATTTGATGATGACTTCATTTCTCGAAATGTATTTGTCTGCAGCTGACCTCTGAATCATCACAGGCAGAACAAAATAAAATTGTTGCATTTCCTTTTGGGGACATTTTGTCTGAAAGCAAGAAGTCACTTTCTCTCTGGCACCCTCAACCTGAATTTGTTGAATGGAGCTTACTCAACTTTCAGCTCAATTTACTTTTGAAAATGATACATTTGGGAATGTGAGAAGGAAATGGGAGGAGCAGAGCAAGGGAAACCCACAAGAAGACTTTATTGTATGACAAAAAAACAAATTAAATCGAAGAAAATAAATAAATATTTATTATATCAATGATCATAGTAAGATACTTTCGATAATTATAGTTATGGTTAACATTATGGAAATAAACTGATTGCCTGGAGAAGGGTGCTTGTATTAATATAATGCCCTCATACAATGAAGTATGATACAGTTAATAAAAAGCATAAACATGTCATAAGAACTCTTTTGAGCTGAGCGCTGGTGGCGCATGCCTTTAATCCCAGCACTTGGGAGGCAGAGGCAGGCAGATTTCGAGTTCGAGGCCAGCCTGGTCTACAAAATGAGTTCCAGGACAGCCAGGACTACACAGAGAAACCCTATCTTGAAAAAACAAAAAAACAAAACAAAACAAAACAAAAAAAAGAACTCTTTCCAAAGGATCTCTATGAACTATTATGAATAGACAAATTATGTAAATATGTTAATAAAAAATAAAACTCTGCAATAGTGTTAAAAACTGCATGGTATTGGCACACTGACAGGCAAGCGGACCAATGGAATAGAATTGAAGACCCAGAAATGAACCCACACACCTATGGTCACTTGATCTTCGACAAAGGAGCAAAAAACTTCCAGTGGAAAAAAAAGATAGTCTTTTCAACAAATGGTGCTGGTTCAATTGGAGGTCAGCATGCAGAAGAATGCGAATTGATCCATTCTTATTTCCATGTACTAAACTTCACTCCAAATGGATCAAGGACCTTCATGTAAAACCAGACACACTGAAACTAATAGAAAAGAAACTGGGGAAGATCTTTGAGGACATGATCACAGGGGGAAATTTCCTGAACAGAACACCAATAGCTTATGCTCTAAGATCAAGAATTGACAAATGGGACCTCATAAAATTACAAAGTTTCTGTAAGGCAAAGGACACTGTCAAAAGGACAAATTGGCAACCAACAAATTGGGAAAAGATCTTCACCAACCCTACATCCAATAGAGGGCTAATATCTAATATATACAAAGAACTCAAGAAGTTAGACCCCAGGGAACCAAATAACCCTATTAAAAAATGGGATACAGATCTAAACAAAGAATTTTCACCTGAAGAAACTTGGATGGCCGAGAAGCACCTTAAGAAGTGCTCAACATCATTAGTCATTAGGGAAATGCAAATCAAAACAACCCTGAGATTTCACCTCACACCAGTCAGAATGGCTATGGTTAAAAACTCAGGAGACAGCAGGTGTTGGCTAGGATGTGGAGAAAGAGGAACACTCCTCCACTGCTGGTGGGGCTGTAAGAGGGTACAACCACTTTGGAAATCAGTCTGGAGGTTCCTCAGAAAACTGGACATGACACTTCAGGAGGACTCTGCTATACCTCTCCTGGGCATATACCCAGAGGATTCCCCAGCATGTAATAAAGACACATGCTCCATTATGTTCATAGCAGCCTTATTTATAATAGCCAGAAGCTGGAAAGAACCCAGATGTTCCTCAATGGAGGAATGGATACAAAAAATGTAGTATATTTACACAATGGAGTACTATTCAACCATCAGAAACAAGGAATTCATGAAATTTTTAGGAAAATGGGTGGAAATGGAAAATATCATCCTAAGTGAGGTAACCCAATCACAAAAGAATACACATGGAATGCAATCTCTGGTAAGTGGACATTAATTATCCCAGAAGCTCTGAATACCCAAGGTACAATTAGCATAACAAATAACTCCCATGAAGAAGTAAGGAGAGGGCCCTGATCCTGGAAAGGATTGATCCAGCATTGTAGGGGAGTACCAGGACAGAGAAAAAGGAGGGAGGTGATTGGAGAATGGGTGGAGAGAAGAAGGGTTATGGGACACTATGGGAGGGGGGAACTGGGAAAGCAGAAATCATTTGGAATATAAACAAAGAATATAGAAAATAAAAAAATAAATAAAACTCTGTGTTTGATAATTTGCTCCCCTATCATATAGAAAAGGAGGCATCACATATCATCTTTGGATTTAGATCTTTAGATTTAGATCTAAAAGAAATATGAAATGAACCATGCAATTATGATATGATGTGATAATTAACAGGATATATAGAGCTCCGAACGATTTGTTAATACGAAATACTGAGTTACAAGCTTGAGTCAACCTGAGGACTTTGCAACAGAAAGAAAAATATTTCCTATTGATGCAAGGGCATGAAATAGAAAAGTCCATGTGGTTATACCATAGGTGAGAGTCAGAAAATTAAAATAAATTAAATTTAGAAAAAAGTTATGGCTGATTAGCCATATCAAAGAGATGAGACTTTAACCTAGGGGAGCACTTATAAACCTATGGGTCAAGGTGCTTTTCTTAACATGTTGGAGAATTCCAGGGAATGTTTTATATCTGTTCTAAGTACTGATACTTTTCATACTAGAAATTCTATGTAGAATGATTTCCAAATACTATTTTTTCAGGAAAAATATCCATTTAATTTTAATTTTCATTACATATTAACAACTACAGAAAACAAATCTGTGTTGCTTTTTAATCTGTCTATATATCCAATTCTAACATTAGGAAACTAAATATATCATAACTAAAAACTCTGGAAAATTTAATTCCTATGAGAAAATGTAAATGACAAAGAAGAAGGCCTTATTACATTATGAATGCTCTCTTGACCTTGTGAAGTAAAATGATTTAGAGACTTCTGGAGGCTACTTCACCAATAACTTACATAAAAGATTTTAAGACACAGAAAAATAAAACAAAATGTTCAACGAAGGGAGGTAGACAATATCACACTCATCACTACAAACCTCTATAGAGAATGAATGCTATTATATTAGCTACTTTGTATGTTGCTATAACACATCCTGTGCAAAAGCAACTTAAGGAAGCAAAGATTTATTGTGGCTCACAGTTTGAGTGTATTCTGCCTCATATACATAGGGAATACAGGATGGAATTACGTTGAAGTTGTGAGTGTGTACCATGTGTGTTCTTTTGTGATTGGGTTACATCACTTAGTATTATATTTTCCAGTTCCACCCATTTGCCAAAGAATTTCATGAATTCATTGTTTTTAATAGCTGAGTAGTATTCCATAGTATAAATATACACATTTTCTGTATCCATTCATCCATTGAGGGATATCTGGGTTCTTTCCAGATTCTGGCTGTCATAAATAGGGCTGCTATGAACATAGTAGAGCATGTGTCCTTATTACATGCTGGGGATTGCTCTGGGTATATGCCCAGGAGTGGTATAACAGGTTTCTGAGGAACCACCAGACTGATTTCCAGAGTGGTTGTACCATCTTGCAATCCCACCAGCAGTGGAGGAGTGTTCCTCTTTCTCCACATCCTCACCAGCACCTGCTTTCTCCTGAATTTTTAATCTTAGCCATTCTGACTGGTGTCAGGTGAAATCTCAGGGTTGTTTTGATTTGCATTTCTCTGATGACTAAGGATGTTGAACATTTCTTTAGGTACTTCTCAGCCATTTGAGTTTCCTCAGGTGAAAAATCTTTGTTTAGCTCTGTACCCCATTTTTAATAGGGTTATTTGGTTTTCTGGGGTCTAACTTCTTGAGTTCTTTGTATATATTGGATATTAGCCCTTTGTCAGATGTAGGGTTGGTAAAGATCTTTTCCCAATTTGTTGGTTGCCAATTTGTCCTTTTGATGGTGTTCTTTGCCTTACAGAAACTTTGTAATTTTATGAGGTCCCATTTGTCAATTCTTGTTCTTAGAGCATAAACTATTGGTGTTCTGTTCAGGAAATTTTCCCCTGTGCCTCTGTGTTAAAGGCTGTTCCCCAGTTTCTTTTCTATTAGCTTCAGAGTGTCTGATTTTATGTGGAGGTCCTTGATCCATTTGGAGTTGAGTTTAGTACAAGGAGATAAGAATGGATCAATTTGCATTCATCTACATGCTGGCCTCCTGTTGAACCAGCACCATTTGTTGAAAAGACTATCTTTTTTCCACTTGATGGTTGTAACTCCTTTGTCAAAGATCAAGTGACCATGGGTGTGCAGGTATCAATGTCTCATGTTAATTAATAGATACTTTTATGCTGTGCTCTTATTCATTCCCCATCACCCTCCCCTTATCTTCCTGTACCTCTCTTAATGGTTTCTTTTTCCCATCAAAAAAGTCTCTCCATTATTTTTTTAATAGTTCTGTGCTGGTTAGTATATTTTGTCAACTTGATAATATCTAGAATCAGTTGGGAGAAAGATCTCTGGGAATGCCTGTAGGGAATTAACTTAATTACGTTAAATGAGTTGGGAAGATCTGTTTACTGTAAGTAGCTCCATTTCCTGGGGTAGATTGCATAAAAAGAGAAAGCTAGGTGAACACAAGCATTCATTGCTCTCTTCTTACTGACTGTACATGCGATGAAACTAGATTCCTTAAGCTCCTGATATTATGACTTCCATATCAAGAAGGAATGTAATCTTGAACTGTATGTCCTAATGGCCCTTTCTCCCTTTAGCTGCTTATGTTAGAGTACTGCATCACAGGACCAGAAAATTAAACAACATAGTTCCCTTTGTGCTTTCATGCCATCTCAAAAATAGGTAAATAGATAAAATCCAGACTCAACACATGATAGAAACATGATATCTGTCATTCTGTTTGTCTTATTTTGCTGAATATAAGAGTCTCCAGATACATACATTTAACTGAAATTTTCATAAGTTTTTTTTTGTTATGGCTGAATAAAATTCCATTGTACCATGTTTTATCTATTTATCTTTGGTATTTACTTCTCTGCTTTTGTATCTTTTCTAATATGTTTACTATAGTAACAAAGTTATGTGAGGTCTTCCACAATAGTATGAGCATCCTTCCCCACAATATAACTATTGTACCAGTGAGCACAATATAATAATAATAATACTTATAATGATAATATAATAGTTATAATAATAATATAATAGTTATATTCCCCACAATATATATTCCCCACAATATAACTAGTTATAATAATAATATAATAGTTATATTCCCCACAATATAACTATTGTATCAATGAGCACATCTTGTCTGACAGATCATTGGTGTAGCATTCAGAGTCCAGTACTATGGTAGACCATTGATAACCTTCATACCCCAGTCCCACAATAAAAACTAGTCGACAAGAAGTAATTCTCCTGAACAGTTCATTATTGATTCATCCGTGTGCTATAATTGAAGCATATAGTTGTTCAGCAAAAGGGTCTTACTCTCTAGTTATGATTGTCAAGCAAACAGCAAGGCAATAATCTGTCTTGTTTTGGGTACCTCTAAGATCTTACTGATAAACAACTTGTAGGGAGGTAACTTGTACATGGCACTGAGATTTTCATTTATGTAACCCATTTCTTCTGGGAATGGCATATAGCCCCATGTGAGACACCTCTTTCCAAGCTGCTCTTTCAAATAAATTATGGTTTAATTAGCTTATGAACTAATAAGGTTTCTTAAGGCTTCATCATATATCTTTAACTTTGGTAACTCATGCTCATTTCAACACTCCTTTCCCCACCCTCAGTTAAAATGTTATTCCCATTATCCTCATAATACAGTCCTGTGAGATCACATGTTCTACAATCACATATATTTTTATTGTTTAATTTGGTTGCAAAGCCATATAAACTCTCCATGTCTACTTTGTTTTAGTCAAACTTTCTTCTGACTTCTCATTTTCCATCCCATTATTTCAGTACCACATTAAACAGTTCAATCCTTAATATTCTCTCTCTCTCTCTCTCTCTCTCTATCTATCTATCTATCTCCTTTCATCTCAAATATAATGTACTATCCTCCCACTAGATTCCTGATATGCACATGTACTACAGGATGAAGACACAAAAACACAAGTCTTGAGTTTAAAACACACAGAAGAGATAGAACATTTTATTTGTGTGTTGAGGTTTGGATGGACTCATTAGGAATAATCCATTTTGTGGTCCAACTATTTGATTATAAGTTTCATGATTATATTTTTCTTTGCAGATAATATTATAATGGGCATATATAATGCACTGAGCTTTATGAAGCTTTATGAATGGGCACTTTTTGAAGTCTACTGCAGTAGAACAGGAAATAATTGTAAGTACTAAGAAATGGAAATATATGAAGTAAAAGAGATCCCAAATGCAAACATGAATGATGATCAAAATCAAGTGGCAGGAATATTTTCTTTTAAACAGTAATAATACCATCTAAAACTTCCACTACTGTATATATTTTTACCATAGTAAAAACATATATACACAAATATTTCTATATAAATATTAATTGGATCTTTATTCACAGCAACAAATAACAACATTTGTTCTAAAATTGTAATGGGTAGAAATGGTCCCATCAAACAGAAGATGGGGGCAAATTCATTTAATCCCAGTACCCAGGAAGCAAAGGCAGGAGGATCTCTGTGTTTGAGGCCAGTCTGTTCTACAGAGTTCCAGGACAGCCAGGGAAACTCAGAAAAACCCTGTCTCAAACAAACAAACAAACAAACAAACAAACAATCAAACATGTTCTGTCCAAAGAATAAAGAACAGATTGCTACCCACCAAGGAAAAGAAAAAGAATTCACATACCATTATATGCAGTAGCTTTGCATGAATCTTACAGAGATTATGTGAACAAAAACAAGAGCCACAAAAACAAATGTATTGACCTTTAGAAGCCATGAAATGACGAATCTATGTTGTAATGATAAAAAAATTAATGACTATTCCTTTTGGACCACTGTTGTAGTTGAGCAATGAATGAAAAAGTCCACCAGTTGACACTTAGAAGCACATCCATGTTGTGTGGAAATCAATTTTGTACTTCTATCTCCGCCTTTTCACATTCAGGGACAGCATGACCAGATTGAAAGTGGATACATGGGAATGTTTACATGATAGTTTTAAGGAAAAAGTAAAAATCAGGACTTTTCTTTATGAAGAACCACGTTCTAAACATTTTCAGGAGTGTACCTGTTTTAGGGACCTCATTTTCTGAGGAGTGTCTAGGTACTTATACCCCCACAATAAAGCAAAGTCCAATTCTAACAAAGGGTCTCAGTAGGGAAATGGAGTTCATTAGATGTACCTGTGTGCTCTTACTCTCCTGGGTAAGTACCTGTTTTACAAACATTTGAGGAACCTCACAACAGCTGCTCCAGAAAGTCCAAACCCAGCACAGACAATGGGTTCCCCATGACTGTTTTTATGGTGCCCCCCTTCAGTTAACTTCTCAAAGCCTATTGTACCTCCTGAGATCTCAAGGCACAGAAATGTCTGGAAAGTGAAAAAGGTAGTACTGGAACATATTAAGTCCACCCCTACTTCTCTAAGAGACTGTCAATAGTCCACAGTCCTTACCTTGAGAATCTCTTGAATAAAGACATACCTGACCTGATGAGGATGGCAGCTGTGTGGTCAGAAAGTAAAAGAACATATTGTTATCTGGACTATAATTGTGGTGATATTGTAACAAGAAATTGTCCAAACTCATACTATATATCTTTAATTTGTATATTATTATTTTGTGTTAATTATATTGTGAGTTATCAACAGATGTAAAGCCTTTGATAGTCACATTGTGAAAGGACTCACTTGAACTGTTCAATAATATTACTCATAGGTAATATGTAAAGCAATGCAAAAATGTAATTGAAACCTATTTTAAATTATAAATCTCAAATTTAAGTTATATTTACAATTATAAGTCCTATTTAGAATACTGAGCAGTTCAAAATATCTTACATTCTAGAAAAATGTAAAATGAAGTTATCTTTTAAAAAATGTCTGACCACATCTAATAAAGTTAAAAATATACCTACCCAAAGTATATGTAAATATGGATAACCCTCACTGACATCTGTTAAGTGACATAAGCCAGATGAGAAAGAATATAGCCTGTGTACTTAAATTTACATCAAAAGCGAGAATAAGCCAAAATAATTTATGATAATAGAAATCAGAACTGTTTGCTTTGGGGAAAGAAGTCACCCAGGTAGTAAATTTGTCAAAATTAATGGTGCTTTATGCTGAGTGAATTTTATTATGTGAAAATTATACTTTGGTAATTAAATCAATAAAGGAAATTTCACTGAATTTAAATATTTTCAAACATCAACGTACTCTTGGGATTCAAGGCTTTGTTTACAATATTATTTACACATTAGAAATGCGTGATTATTTTTTAAATATGCAAAATATTGAGAACTATTGGCCTGCTACAAAACTATTCCTTTATTAATTGGAAAATATCAACATAACTGGATAGTTTCAAGGCATCAGTTAGAATAGAAATCAGCTTCCATGCTCAAATGTAGTATCTCATACCTCCTTTAAACTGACTCGATACTAGTAGACATACATCTGGTACTTAAAATATGCTTGCTCTTTCAGAGGACCAAGGTTCATTTTCCAGTACCACCTGGAAGTCTTATGACCATCAGTAACTTCAGTTCCATAGGATCCAGTGCCCTCTTCTAGCTTCTTCCAAGCACTGAACATGTGCATTGGACAGGCAGGAAAAACAATAATACATAAGAAGAAAAAGTAAACAGATTTTCATTTAAAACTTATATCATGGGGGCAGGAGAGGTGGCTCAAGAGTTAAGAACACTACAATTCCCAATAGCCACATGGTGGCTCACAACCATCTGTCATGGATCTGATGCTTTCGTCTGGCATGCAGATGTACATGCAAATAGAGCATTCATATATCTAAAATAAATTAATTTAGTTTACAACAGTTAGCTATGAAACCAAAATATGGCCATTTTTGCTTTTAATTTCTTCAAATAGCACATGGAAAATACTATAGAAAAAGGAACAGGGGTCAACATCAAGATTTTTGAATCAACTGGACCAGAAAGTATAGAAAATATGGTGACCATAAGAAGAGGAAGTGAATCAGAAGGAAATTGACTTGGAAGTCAATGTCCTTTGGCCACTAAAGGAAATCAAGCCCTAAAAATGAGACTCAGAACTCATCACTAAGGCCAACTGAACTGCAACAGCAAAAGCAATATAATTTAAATAAATAGTGTAGGAGAAAGAACCTATGACTAACTCCATAGCAATCTAAATCAAAGACCGATTCAAACTACTTTTGGAAAATTCCTGTCCTACTTTCAACAGCTTCACCTTAATGAAGAGAAGGGTTTGGGATTCTGAGGAGCAGAAATTTCTAGGGCAAGAAAGGCCAAAACTTCTTTTTAATTGGATATTTTATTTATTTACATTTCAAATGTTATCCGGTTGCCTGGTTTTCCCTTTGTAAACCACTATCCCATCCCCATTTACCCTGCTTCTAAGAGGGTGCTGTCTCACCCACCTTCCCACTCATGCCTCACTGCCCTAGAATTCCTCTACTTTCGGGCATCAAGCCTTCACAGGACCAAGGGCTTTCCCTCCCACTTATGCCAGATAAGGCCCCTTCAGCTCCTTCAGTCCTTCCCCTAAGTCCTCCATTGGGGTCCCTGTGCCAAGTCTGATGGTTGGCTTTGAGCATTCACATCTGTGTGCACCAAGAATGAAAACAATTAAACAATCACTGAGTCAACGAGTGCCATTCCCATTCAACATGTTTATCTTCATTGTTCTCTGCATCTTACTTCTAAATTTTTCACAGTCAACAAAACTATAGTCATTACTTATGGTCTGGGTGAAAGCTTTGCTCAATCCATAACATCTGTCTTAACTTCCTCTCAGGGGTTTAGTGCTTAAGGAGGAGAGATGTTGCATATTCACTGGAGAAGATTCTAGCACCACTTTTTGGCATGTATTTAAGAATATTAACATTTTATAGGACTAAGGGATATCTCAGAGGTAAAGAAAACTTGGTGATCTTGCAAAGAACCTGTGCTCAGTTGCCTCCATATTCGTGGAGGCTTAGAGCTATATTTAACTCCAGTCCCACAGGCTCTGACATCCTCTTCTGAGGATCTTACATGGTACACAGAAACTCATGCAAAAACCACAAAACAAAACAAAACCATGCAGAAGTAAAATAACAGTCTTTTTTTAAAAATAAGGAATTGTAGCCTTTGGGGAGACATACTGTCAATGGTCCAGTTAGACTTAAATGTGATATGAACACCACTGTGTTGCTGGAAATTAGGCCAAAATTATTTCTCCAGCTGATTGACACAGCTTTGCCATTATAAAGGGAAGAATCATGTTTGCATTTTCTTTTTTCTTTTTCTTTTTTAAATTATCTTTCATCATGTTTACATTCCATTTATTATACAGACCCTGGTATGCCCTCCCACAGTTCCCCATCCCATTCCTCCTCCCCACTCCTGTCTCAAAAAGAATGTCCCCACCCCACCCAGCCACGACTCCCTACTTCCTGGAGCCTCAAGTCTCTCCAGGGTTAGGGGCTTTTTCTCTGACCAATGACAGATCAGGCAGTCCTCTGCTGTATATGTGTCAGGAACCTCGGATCAACTAGTGTATGCTGCCTGGTTGGTGACTCAGTGTCTGAGAGATATCAGGGATCCAGGATAGTTGAGAATGCTAGTCTTCATATGGGGTCACCATCCTCTACAATTTCTTCAGGTCTTTCCCTAATTCAACTACAGGGGTCCCAGACTTCAGTCCATTGGTTAGGTATAAGTATCTGCATCTGTCTCAGTCAGCTGCTTGTTGGGCTTCTTGGAGATCAGCCAAGATAGGCTCCTGTCTATGAGCATACCATAGCATCAGTAATGGTGTCAGGCTTTGGAACCTTCCCTTAAGATAGATCCCAAGTTGGGCCTGCCACTGGACTTTCTTTCCATCAGTCCCTTCTCCATTTTTGTCCCTGCAGTTCTTTTAGACAGGAACAATTCTGGTTCAGAGTTTTGACTGTGGGATGGTACACCCATCCCTCCACTTGATGCCCTGTCTTTCTACTGGAAATGGACTCTGCAAGTTCCTTCTTCCCACTGTTGGGCATTTCATCAGAGGTCCTTCTCTTTGAGTCCTGAAAGTCTCATACCTCCAAGATCTCTCTTTCAATCTAGAGGGTCACCCCACCTCCTACCTCCTGAGGTTACCTGTTTCCTATCATTCTGCTGGCCTCAGAGCTTCAGTCCCATTCTCCTGCCCCAGTACTTGAGTATGTTCTCCTTTTCCCCTCTCCTTCCCATCTCTCACCCAGGGACCTCACTCCCTCTGCCCCATGTGATTATTTACTTCTCCCTTCCAAGTGGGATTGAAGCATTCACACTTGGGCTCTTCAGCTTATTAACCTTCTTTAGTTCTGTAGATTGTATCCTCCTCAGGAAATTGGAAATATATCTGAGGAAACAGCCTGAAGACCCACCTATACCACTCCTGGGCATATACCCAAAGATGCCTACCATGTCACAGGGGCATGTTGTCCACTATGTTCATAGGCGCCTTATTCATTATAGCCAGAAGCTGGAAGCAACCCAGGTATGTCACAATGGAAGAATGAATACAGAAAATGTGGTTCATTTACACAATGGAATACTACTCAGCTATGAAGAACGAGGACATCTGAATTTTGCATGCAAATGGATGGAACTAGAAAATATCATCCTGAGTGAGATAACTCAGACCCCAAAAGACATGCATGGTATAAACTCACTAATAAGTGGATCTTAACCAAAAAATTACAGAGTACTCAGGATACAATCCATGTTTTCATTTTCTAATTAGAAATTCCACAGTGAAAGATCAGACTTGTAGTTAGATTAGTAACAACTGTGTTGTTTACTTACTCTACCCAGAAATAATAGACTAAGTAAGTTCACCAAGAATCACTTGCTGATCTTAGCTCAAAGGAAAAAATAAGCTTGTTCTGAAACATGGGCTGGAGGGGAAAGGTCAATGAATTAAAAATGAACCAAGGCCAGGAATATGTCTCAACTGATAGAGAGCTTGTCTTGCATGCAACGCAAACACTGAAAAATTCAATTTCTATTTCTCCTTTCTCATATCTAAAAATTATCCCATATAATTCAATAACATGACATATAGTCAAAGATTTCATTGATACAAATCAATGATAAATAAAGAACATTCTCAATCCTGGGTGCAGAGTTTCAACAAAAAAAGTGGGTATGTTACTACATGCTTGTAATTGCAACTACTCAGAAGGTTGTAACAGGAGCAAACTACTTCATGTCTAACCTTTATTACATAATCAAAGATTTAAACAAGATCTGGACTTTCCTATTATTATCAGGTAATTTGTCTAGAACACACACACACACACACAAATTAAAAAAAGTAACAGATAACAAAAAACTGAAATCAATACTAAAATGAATCCAAACCAAAAATATTTCATGTTTATTTAACTAAAAATTTGACAAGGAATCAAATTAATTTCAAAAATTCACACCTAGGACTCAAAAGTGAACTCAGAAAGAGCATAGGATACAGGTTAATAAAAACAAAGCACATTTTTATTTCTAACAATATAGTAAAAGAAAATTTAAAACAGTATTATTTTCAATTATTCAAACCTGGAAATAAACTGCATTTCCTTGGTCATTCTTTGCTGATGGAGCCATTGCCAAAGACTCCTAAATCATGATTATTAAATATGAAATTACATTCATTATCATCACACGATTTCTTGAAAGAAAATACATTTTGTTTGTTGCTGTCATCACAGAACCTAGAGTAGTGCCTAGCCCATAGCCATGATAAATATAAGTGGGTTGAATAGATGCATTTAAGAATGTAATTCATTTTCAATAAATAAGGTTAACTATCTCTACTTCACCAGTAATTCATTTAAGAAACAAACACAAACTTCCCATATTTAAAGGAACTACCACCATTTTAAGTACACATAGATAACCAAAGTTAACTACTATTCATTAACGTATACCTGCAAATAGAAATGTTTTGAGGAGGATCTCACTGAGAATATATCAATAAAACAATGAAGCTGTGTCTTCAACTCAGGGCACAATGTAAACTCATGGGATGAATTACACTTGTTAGCCATTTGAACCAAGTCCATAGTGTCTGGTTCCAAATGAAAAGTATAGGTCTGAAACCTTGTTATTTAATGCATATAAAAGATACCATAGCACTAGAGTCATTCTCATAGACAGAAACTGAATCTCTTTCTATGGGTCAGCAAATACTTTCAAAGCCTGTGAAGATTTCCCAATATTATGATCATTTTTTAGACACTCAACTGATTCTGATGGCCAAAGTCATGACTTGTAATAGGTAATTTATTATTATGTTAGTTAATATAAGTTGGCACTTCACTTCCATGTCCTTCTCCACATAGAGGATGTGCTGTTGGTTCTAGAGAAGATAAATCATGTCTCACTATATACTGGGAAGTAGAAAGAAGGAAATTTACATTGTACATTAAGTCAGCTGCTGGTTGTTGTTGTTTTTTTTTTTTTTTTGGTTTTGTTTTGTTTTTTAAATATCAAATTCAGCCAGTTGCCATAAGAAATCCTTAGTGTCCTGCACTGCTGGTGGGGTTGCAAGCTGGTACAACCTCTCTGGAAATCAGTCTGGCAGTTCCTCAGAAAACTGGGCATAATAATAATACCTGAGAACCCTGTTATACCACTCCTGGGCATATACCCAGAGGACACGTGCTCCTCTATGTTCATAGCAGCCTTATTTATAATAATAGCCAGAAGCTGGAAAGAACCCAGATATCCTTCAACGGAGGAATGGATACAGAAAATGTGGTATATTTACACAATGAAATACTCAGCAACTAAAAAAAATGAATTCATGAAATTCTTAGGCAAGTGGGTGGAACTGGAGAATGTATCCTGAGTGAAGTGAGCCAATCACAAAAGAACACACATGGTATGCACTCACTGATAAGCGGATATTAGCCCAGAAGCTTGGAATACCCAGGAAACAATTCACATATCAAATGATGCCCAAGAAGAAGGAAGGAGAGACCCCTGGTCCTGGAAGGTCTCAGTGCAAGAGTATAAGGGAATACCAGGATAATAAAGTGGGAAGGGTTGGATAGGGGAACAGGGGGAGGAAAGAGGGCTTATGGGACTTTCTGGAAGGGGGAAATCTTTTCCTAAAAAGGGAAAATCATTTGAAATGTAAATAAAGAATATAGCGAAGAAAAAATCCTTAGTGTGCTCTATTGATAAAATTTAAGGTATAACCCCCAAACTCTTAGCAACCTTATTTTGAAAAAAAAAAAACTTGGAAGTAAGTTTAAAATTTTCAATTTATGTTTTCACTGACAAACAAGTAGATTTTCAATAGACTGTTCATATTAGTGTGATGAATGGGGAAGTTGACAGTAAATACTGAATCGCCGGGGGGGGGGGGGGGTCAAGGCTAAATCATGGTTGAAAAAAAAGAGGATTATATTAGAAGTGCTAGTTAACATAATATACCATAATCCAGCACTATTTTTAGTGTATAGCATCTTTAGTATATGCTAAGGATCATCAGGACCTGCAGAACAATCCAAGGTCTTCTCTATTCAATCCTTCAGAACAGAAACTGAAGAACTCATATCTTAATTGATCTCTGTTGCATTTGCATTGCTTGGTTACATTTTCTAAACACTGGGCTTCTGTGGTTCCTTCTCTTCTCAGGTACTGATTTTCTAGTATAAAAAGTCACTAATTTAGCATATATTCCCTAGATTCCCTAGTGAATCTCTGGGAAAATTCTTTTAGAAATAAACACCATCTATCCATCAGATTTCAACTCAGAAATCTCTTTTACTATGTGTCCTTGATTATTATAAAGATCAAGATACACTTGGTAGAAGAGAAAGTAGTCCCAAGTAAGTCTCCCCATACAGAGGACACTTTGATAAGTAGCTGAAGCAGTAAACTGCTCAAGGGTGACTCCAGAAAACAGAAGGAGCCAGCCAAATCCAGTGATGTTCTCAAGACTCAGAGAATTCAGACTATACAGAAAAGAATTTTATCCAATCTCACATTTTCTTCATATGGACAACATCAAAATGCCTGGCATTAGAACAGATGTAAAAGGGACTAGGAAATGGCTGTGTGCATTAAAGAACTATCTGTTCAGATTCTCACTATCCATCTAAAAACCAATTGTGCTACCACAGTGACTGGCAGAGACAGGGGGATTATTTGGCTGTTCTGGCTTGCAGACTAGTTCCAGGTCCAGTGAAATATCTGTTAGAGGAAGATAGTCATGCTACTCCTTTGTGGTACATATGGTATACTCTGTGTGAACAGATGGGCACACACATAAACACAGACATGCATCTATAATATATGTACATGTGTGCACATACACACACACATACACACAAAATGCTAGATGCCAAAAACTAGTTACTAAAGATAAAAGTTGACTATCACACTGCAAAGAAAGAAAAAAGAATTATATATAAAGCTGAATTTCAGATAATGAATAATTTTAGTTTAAATATACCCTCATACAACACATGTAACAGTTTTTTAAATACTAAAATGTATATTTTCTAAATCTGACAAACTTATCTCACTGAATAATCAAAAGAATGAAGGAAGAAGTGACTCTAATTTGTCCGTGCAATAAAAGGGAAAATTAAACAGAGGATAAATAACGGCATTCAGGTATGAGGTAGCCACAGAAACTGAGGGAATGGCCATGCAATAACTGGCCCAACATAAGACCCATCCCATGGGCAAGTGCCAATCCATGACACTGTTAATGACACTCTGTTATGCTTTCAGACAGGAGTCTAGCCTGGGTATCCTCTGAAAGACTCTACCCAGCAACTCACTCAGACAGATACAGATACCCACAGCCAAACAATGGTGGAGAAAGCTTGTGATTTTTCCAGTAGAATAGAAGAAAGGATTGCAAGCCCGAAATAGGATAGGAACGCTACAGGAAGACCAACACAGTTAACTAACCTGGGCCATTGGTGCTCTCAGAGTCTGAAACACCAACCAAAAACATACATGGGCTGGATCTAGACATCCATGCAAATATCTAGCAGATGTGCAGATTGGTCTTCATGTGGGTTATGAACAACTGAAGCAGGGCCTAACCCAAAAGCTGTTGCCCTTCTGTGGGATATGGTCTTCTAGCTGGACTGCCTTGCCTGGCCTCAGTGGGAGAGGAAGCACCTAGACAGGCAGAGACTTTAATTGCCAGGTTTGGGGATACCCAGGAGTGGTCCACCTGTTCAAAGGAAAAAGGGGAGGGAAAATGGGGGCAGGATTATGGGATGGGGTGAACAGAAGGGGGCAATGAGTAGTCTGTAAAGTAAATAAGTAAAAATAAATTAAAAAGAAGAATGTTTGACTTCAGTTTCTTCATCTGTGAAATAAAAGAACTAAATTTGAAACATTCTTCTTAGAATACAGCATTTTTTTGTCCTTTTGAAAAAGAGTATATCCATACTTCCCAGACATTTTTAAGGTGTTTGTGTCTTGTACTATATGTTTCAGTGGAGATGTTGTCTATTTTTGCATCCTTGCTGTTTTATCCAGGTTTGGTAGTATTATTGCACTGGATGCCTCACTGTGCCCTTCTCTGCTGCTCTGGATTTGGGTGTCGGTACATGACTCTCTTTCAATTGTCAAGAGAGATGGTTGCTTGTCCCTTCAATATCTCTCATGGTAATAGGGAGAAAAAACTATACATAATACCAGTAACACCTGGAAGTGTGATAAGGTTAGAGACCTTTCTTTGTCAAGTTTTCAGGGTATATGTGACTTGAGAAAGGACCACAAGAAAACATTTGAAACTTTTCTATTTTAATTAGTGTTAACTATTGCAGTTTCTTTCATTTTCTTTTTTTTTTTAAATAAAACACCGTAGCCTTGTGATGGATTATTAGACAGTGCTCTTTTTCTCTCTCCTTTGTTCTAAAACAGGCTTTAGTTGAATCTTCTTATTATCATCTGGGTGTGAAAATTACATATCGGTCCCCATCCTATTAAGAAGCTAAGATAATGAGGAAAGAAAGGTGTCACATTGTCTGGACTCATTTTCACTCCATCCTTAGAGAAAAGGATTCTGGATCTTTCATTCTTAGTTCCATGTTCATTTGCATTTCCTTCACTAAAATGGTTTTATTATCTGATAAGCCACAAGATTCACAATTCCAGGATGGACTAATCGATTTTTCCTACGTAGTTCTGATGAGACTGGGAGAGCTTTTCTTCAAATAAGGTAGACTTCATTGTCAAGTCTTCACTGTAGGCAGAACTCCATGCTGTCAGCCAGCTCATCCACTCCACATGTCAAGCTCTGTTCTCTAACTCCTTCCCATTAATTAATCACTATCTTTATACATGTAATAAATAGCATGACTGCCAGCTAAAAGACAAGCTTTTTAGTCCTAAAATTCAGGGGTTTTCCTCACTGAAAACCAATTCAGACAGCATAAATATCAGCCTCACTGCGATGTTTTGCCATATAAATAACAGAAATTGCCTTAACTGGTTGTTTTCACTCAATGTTTTGTTTTTGTTTTTTTTTTTTAAAGTCTGGGACACTGAAACCCTTTGACAAGAATCTACAGCATGATTGTGTGCAAAATGTCATAATTGTAAGCATCTGTTAATTGTCATCTTATCTACATTTGTCATGAATAATAATTGTTCAGCTCAATTGAGGATTTTTTATATATGTAAGAGGGGGCAGTTTTTACTGAGCATCTCAAGTTTGACAAGATGTAAGCTGCTTTCATTTTATTATATTTTTGATGGCTCTTATTTTGAATTAGTTCTTTAGAAATTTCATACATTTCTAATCCTATTCACCCCATGCTCTCACCTCTCCCAGATCTATTGCCCCTTTGCTACACACTCAAATTTGTGTCTATTTATTATTTTTAAAAATTTTAACCCAGCAAGTTTAGTTGGTGCTGCCAATACATGGCCTTCCAGTGGAATGTGGAAGTGGGATGTTCTTGGTCTGGGAATTTTTTTCCTAGAGTCAAAAGCAGATAAATGTTGCTAAGATACAAGAAGTAATTACATGATGGGAAGCTATACACATGAAATTGGTTCTTCTCTTCTTATAGTTTATTTTCCTTAACTCAGCTCTACCCTGCCTATGCTCTGTGGCCTTTTCCCATCACCATCTCCTTTCTTGCTAGTGTTTCAGAAAGGTTGGTACTGCTGTTATTAAAATAGCAAGCTGATTGGATGCATTGTTATCAAATGAATTATTTCCTGCAGACTGTAACTAGACAGACAAAATCAGGCTTCACTAATAAATGTCTCTTTTTTTTTTGGTGAGGATAAGTAAAGAGATTAAATTATTTCCTCTTTAAAGAAAGACCTATGCTCCAAATATCTGTATTGTTTAGTCCAAGTGTCCTTCTTTAACCATAGTGACTAACCTAGCAGTAGCTTCCTCTTATTATAGATCATCTGCATTTCTGTAGCCTATTTTCTTTTTATAAAAAGAATTTACCAGTTTGAAATATTTACTGGGTATTTTTGTAATTGTATGCATTTTGTTTTTGGTTTTTCTACACAGGGTTTCTTCGTGTAGCTCTGGCTGTCCTGGAACTCAGTCTGTAGAGCAGGCATCGAACTCAGAAATCTACCTATGCGTCCCAAGTCCTGGGATTAAAGGCGTGCACCACCACTGCCTGGCAAATAATTCATATCTCTGTTTAGTTTAGTTTTGTTTTGTTTTTTGGGACAGGATTTCTCTGTATAGCCTTGGCTGTCCTGCAACTCAGTCTATAGACCAGGCTGGCTTCGAACTCAGAAATCTGCCTGCCTCTGCCTCCCAAATGCTGTGCGCCACCACTGCCCAGCATGGATGCAATTTTTTGCATAATGACAGACTAAGTATCATGAGATCAGACAGTCATGGGAGTGTGTATGCTTAAAGAACATGATGTATTTGTATAAAAATTTAATAATGAAACCTCCTATTTTGAAAAATAATTATACACTAACTAAAATTTTATGAAATACAATTCCAAATATGTGTGCATTTATCATTTAGAGTGTGTTTTGAAATATGTGTATATTGTAGGAGGGTTAAATAAGGCCAATTAATTACATTAAGTACATATTGATCTCTAGGTGGTGAGGACACTTAAAATCTATTCTTTTAGCAAATTTGAATGTAATATATTACAAATAATTATAGTCACTAAAATATGAAAGATACCTTTAATTTATTCCTTCTATTGAGTCAAAACTAGATTCTATTTTTTCTTTACAGGTATATATGTATGTATATTTGTGTCTATACACGGCCACAAGTGTGTGTGTTTGTGTGTGTGTGTGTGTGTGTGTGTGTGTGTGTGTGTGTGCATGTTCAGATCTGTGCACATCAGTAGAGGCCTGAGGTTGATGTAAGAACTCTTTTTGTATTGATCTTCCATATTATTTATAGAAGCAAAGTCTTTCGATCAAATCTAGACATCATGTGTATATATAGGAATATATTTGTCTTGTTAGCAAACCTGATTCAGGAATTCCCAATTTCCATCTTTGGATGATAGAAGTATACATACTACATATAATGTTATGAACAGCTGAAATTTATATGAGATCTACTGTATAGTCTTCTTGCTCGTGTGACAAGTTTTTTAATGGTTGAACCATCTCCTCAGACCTAAATTTGTGAACTTTTGGCCAATATCTTCTGATTCTGATTAATACCCTTAAATTATCTGCTCCTATGGTTAAAGATTTTAGACTACAAACATTGAGATTATATAGTATCTATTTTTCTGTGCTCCTTATTGAATTCATGGCCTATTTTTCTTTAATTGGTTGTGTGTGTGTATGTATGTGTGTGTGTGTGTATGTGTGTGTGTGTGTGTGTGTGTATGTGTGTTTCTAAATAAATGAGTTCAATCTAGTTAAACTACATAGTGTTTTGTGCATATGCATTCAGGACTGACCACTTGGTATTGGTTAGTGCACTGGGGTACTTACTCAGGAAATGCTATTTCTCCTGATCTTGGCACTTATGATTTACCTGTGATTTTTTTTTTGTCTAGAGTTGAGGCCCTTGAGATTTCTGTCTTCTGTGTTAGAATGTCTATTGGCATTGTCTTGTTCAGGAACTGTTAGGTAGTTATGATCATGAGAGTTAGTGGGTGCAATTTCTCTGACATTTCTAGAAGATACAATCTCAAATAAAGCTTCCTGTTCCTCTACTTCTAAAAATCTTTTCATACTGTCTTGGTTCCTTTATTTACACCTACATAATTCCTGGGCCTTAATTGTAAGGACTGTATCACAATTGTGCCAGTTAAAGCTAGAAAACAAATGATCACTTGTTCTCTCTATCTTGATAAGTTGTGATTTTCTACAATGGTCTCTGTTGCAAAAAGAATTCAGTTATCAGAGTGAATAATGATGAGTATTCAGAATGTACTCAGGGATTATGGTTGTTTATTAAAGGGATTCTCCTCCAAAATTGATGATGTGACTAGCCCCAGGGTGCTGGCTAGGTTTCTAATATTAGATATTATTTCTTTCTTGCTGACTGTGCCCTAAGACCAATTGAAGAATCTGGTCGTCTGTTACCACCAAGGTGTGCTTGCCATTATTGTACACATAGTAGTATTGTGCCTGTTAATGTTTATAGGCATCAGAGCTGGGTAGGACTACTGGTTGTTTTCCTCTTTTTGAAGCCTCCATGGCCCCTTCTAGTGCCGTGAAAACTAGTCCTAGGAAGGAGGCTCTCAGGTCAGTTCTATCTCAGGTCTTTTGTCTAATGTGAATAGTACACTCAGCAATAGGGACTTGTCTTTCACCTTTGGAGGGGTAGCAATCAAGGACAATAGCAGCACTGACCAAGAACTCAACCTTGTGTTGCATTTTTTTGAGGTTTTCTATGATTCTTGAAGGGAGCTAAGTCTTAGATATAGCAATAACACCAGAAAAAGAGAAAGAACCACCCCTATTTGCTGATGACGTGATTCTATACTTAAGAGACCCTAAATAATCTACATAAAATTCTTCAATTTAAAACACTAATATACAAAATCGATATATAAAAAGTAATAGCCTTACTATATGCAAACAATTAGCTTACAAAGAAATAATAAACAACTTCCTATTAATAAAAACACAGAAGAAATATACAGAAAATAAACTTACCAAAGAAATGTAAGAATTCTATAATTAAAACTGGAAGACAATAAAAAGGGAAATAATGAAAAGGCCTTTAATTCTCCTGAGCAGAGACCGAAGGAAAGGTCATCCAGAGACTGCCCCACTTGGGCATTCATCCCATATACAGTTACCAAACCCAGACACTAATGTGGAGGCCAACAAGTGCTTGCTGACAGGAGTCTGATATAGCTGTCTCCTGAAAGGCTTTGCGAGTACCTGACAAATACATAGGTTGATGCTCTCAGCCAACCATTGAACTGAGCATGAGGTTTCAAATGGTAGACCCAGAAAAAGGACCCAAAGAGCTGAAGGTATTTGCAGCCCCATAGGAGGAACAACAATTTGAACTAACCAGTACTCCCAGAGATCCTAGGGACTAAACCACCAACCAATGAGTACACATGGAGGGACCCACATATGTAGCAGAGGATGGCCTTGTTGGATATCAATAAGAGGAGAGGCCCTTGTTCTTGTGAAGGCTCATTGCCTCAATATAGGGGAATGCCAGGACAGGAAAGCAGGAGTGGGCGGGTTGGTGAACAGGGGGAGGGAGGATTGGATAGAGGTTTGCAGAGAGGAAACAAGGAAAGGGGATAACATTTGAAATGTAAATAAAGAAAATATTTAATAAAAATCAAATGAGTATATTACAAAAAGTAATCCACATATTCGTGGAATTCCCATTAAATTTATAATGTCTGTCTTCACTGAACTACAAAAATATCCAAGACTACATATTGAAGCACAAAAGACCACAAATACACACAGTTATCTTAATGAGTAGAACACAGGCAGGAATTTTACAATACCCAAAATTACAAAGCACAAACACAAAAACAAATAGGCAGGCAAACAGAATACACTACATCCAAATAAATTAACAAAGATGCAGCTATTTGGGGTATGTGGCACTTTATTTTGGTCCTAGCACTCAGGAGGCAGAGACAGGCAGATCTCCATGAGTTCGAGGCCAGCCTGTTCTACAGAGTCAGTTCCAGGACCGTCAGGGCTACAAAGATAAACCCCATGTCACCAAACAGAGAAAAGAGGAAGAGGAGGAAGAGAAGGAGGATGAGGAGAAGGAGGAGAAGGAGAAGGAAAAGGAGGGGGAGGAGGGAAAGGGGGAGGGGGAGGGAGAGAGGAGGGGGAGGGAGGGGGAGGGGAGGGAGAGAGGAGGGGGAAGGGGAGGAGGAGGGAGAGTGGAGGGGGAAGGGAGGAGGAGGGGTAGGGAGAGGAGGAGGGGAGGAAGAGGGGTAGGGGGAGGAGGAGGGGTAGGGGAGGAGGAGGAGAAGGAGAAGGAGAAGGAGAAGGAGAAGGAGAAAGAAAAGGAGGAGGAGAAGAAGAAGAAGAAGAAGAAGAAGAAGAAGAAGAAGAAGAAGAAGAAGAAGAAGAAGAAGAAGAAGAAGAAGAAGAAGAAGAAGAAGAAGAAGAAGAAAGGGAGGAAGGAAGGAAACAAAATGGAAAAACTCAGGGCATCTTTGATTACAATAAATACGTTTTATAAAAAAAACAGATACAGCTACCAAGCTATTGATAACTTGGTCAAAAAACATATAACTTATTCAACAAAGGATTCTCCCAAACCTGGATATATATTGCAGAATGTAAATAAGTCCATTTCATTTACCAAATAAAAAAACAACTCAAAGTTGGTTGAAGAAATATAAAGTTATTTTAAAATATAAAATTCTGAAACTGTTAGGGGAAAAAAAGAGATGGATACTGAATGAACTTCAAGATGTAGATTTTTTTGAAGAAGTTTTTGGAGCAAACCACAGTTGTAAAAATTGTCCTTCATTATGAAATGAGAACATATAAAATTATTATTTGCACAGCAAAATAAACTATCAACATATCCAAGAACTTATGAAATGGAAGGAAATATTTCTCAACTATACTTCAGACAGAAGGATACTATATACAGTTTGCAAACAACTTTTCGAAAAACACCCAAATCCCTAAACTGCCAATCAACGAGTGGACTAATGAAATATTTGTCACCTTGCCCAAAGCTCAAATCCAAGTGTATCAAGGACCTTAACATAAAACCAGATACACTGAATCTAATAGAAGAGAATGTGGAAAAGACCTGTTAACTCATTGACACAGGGGGAAATTTCCTTAAAAGAACTCCAATGGCTCAGACTCTAAGATCAAGAATTGGTAAATGGTACCTCATGAAACTGGAAAGCTTCTGTAAGGCAAATGACATAATCAATAAGACAAATCTGCAACCTACAGACTGGGAAAAAAATCTTCACAAACCCTACATCCAATAGAGGGCTAATATCTAAAATATATAGAGAACACCAAAAGCTAACTGCCAAAAGAACCAAATGACGTGATCAAAAAATGGGGTATAAATATATACAAGGAACTCAAGAAGTTAGACCCCAGGGAACCAAATAAACCCTATTAAAAATGGGGTACAGATCTAAACAAAGAATTTTCACCTGAAGAAATTTGGATGGCCGAAAGGCACCTTAAGAAGTGCTGACCATCATTAGTCATTAGGGAAATGCAAATCAAAACAACCCTGAGATTTCACCTTACACCAGTCAGAATGGCTAAGGTTAAAAACTCAGGAGACAGCAGGTGTTGGCGAGGATGTGGAGAAAGAGGAACACTCCTCCACTGCTGGTGGGGCTATAAGATGGTACAACCACTTTGGAAATCAATCTAGAGGTTCCTCAGAAAACTGGACATGACACTTCTGGAGGACCCTGCTATAACTTCTCCTGGACATATACCCAAAGGTTTCCCCGGCATGCAATAAAGAAACATGCTCCATTATGTTCATAGCAGCCTTATTTATAATAGCCAGAAGCTGGAAAGAACCCAGATGCCCCTCAAAGGAGGAATGGATACAGAAAATGTGGTATATTTACACAATGGAATACTACTCAGCAATTAGAAACAATGAACTCACAAAATTTTTAGGCAAATGGTTTGATCTGGAAAATATCATCCTAAGTGAGGTAACCCAATCACAAAAGAATACACATGGAATGCAATCTCTGATAAGTGGATATTAATTAGCCCAGAAGCTCTGAATACCCAAGGCACAAATTGCATAACAAATGACTCCCATGAAGAAGTATGGAGAGGGTCCTGATCCTGGAAAGGTTTGATCTAGCATTGGAGGGGAATATAAGGACAGAGAAAAAGAAGGGAGGTGATTGGAGAATGGATGGAGAGAAGAAGGTTTATGGGACAGATGGGGAGGGGGGATCTGGGAAAGGGGAAACCATTTGGAATGTATACAAAGAATATAAAAAATAAAAATATTAAAAAATACAAGAAGAAAGGAAGAGTGGCCCCTTGTTCTGGAAAGACTCAATGAAGCAGTATTCAGCAAAACCAGAACGGGGAAGTGGGAAGGGGTAGGTGGGAGGACAGGGGGAGAGAAGGGGGCTTACGGGACTTTTTGGGAGTGGGGGGGCTAGGAAAGGGGAAATCATTTGAAATGTAAATAAAAAATATACCGAATAAAAAAAATTAAAAAAATATTTTAAAAAATGGGGTATGGAAATAAACAATGATTCCACAACAGAAGAATCTCAAATGGCTGAGAAGCACTTAAAAGAAATGTTCAAAGTCCTTACTGATCAGAGAAATGCAATTCTAAACAAACCTGAAATTCCACCTTACTCCAATCATAATGGCTAAAATCAAACCCCTAGGTGATAACACATGTTGGAGAGGATGTGGAGAAAGAGGAACACTCCTCCATTGCTGGCAGGATTTCAAACTGGTACAACTCTGTAAATCAGTCTGGAGGTTCCTCAGAAAATTGGAAATAGATCTACCTGAAGACCCAACTATACCACTCTTGGACATATACCCAAAAGATGCCCCACCATGCAACAGTGGCACATGCTCCACTTTGTCCATAGCAGCCTTATTTGTGATAGACAGAATCTTGAAACAGTCAAGACTTCCCCCAACAGAAAAATGGATACAGAAATTGTGGTTCATTTGCACAAGGGAGTGCTACTCAGCTATCAAGAACAAGCACATCCTGGGTTTTGCAGGCAAATGAATGGAACTAGAAATTATCATCCCAAGTGAGGTAACACAGACCCAAAAGTACATGCACAGTATGGTATATACTCACTAATAAATGAATATTAGACAAAAAAGTACAAAATATGGATTATAAAATCCACAGAACTCAAGAAAGCATACAAGATGAAAAGCTCATCTGTGGATGCTTCAGTCTTACTTGGGAGGGAGAAGAAAGCCATTACAGGGGGCAGAGGGAGGGAGGGCTCTGGGTGTGAGATGGGAAGGAGAGGGGAAAAGGAGAACATGATCAGGCACTAGTGCAGGGAACAGGACTGAAGAGCCAAGGGCCAAGAGAATGAACGGAAACTGGCCACCTCGGGAGGTATGAGGTGGGGTAACCCTCTAGATTGAACCAGAGACCTTAGAGGTAAGAGACTTTCAGGACTCAAAGGGAGGGACCTTAGATGACATGTCCAACAGTGGGGAGAGGGAATGTGAAGAGTCCATCTCCAGTAGAAAGACAGCATCAAGGGGAGGAAGGAGCTTGCCATCACACAGCCAAAAACTCTGACCCAGAATTGTTCTTGTCTGAAAGAACTGCAGGGACAAAAATGGAGAATAGCCTGAGGAAAAAGATGTCCATTGACAGGCCCAAATTGGGATCCAGCTCAGGCAGAGGCCCCAAGGCCTGACACTGTTACTGATGCTATGGTGTGCTTATAAACAGGGGCTTAACATGGCTGCCCTCAGAGAGGCCCAACAAACAGCTGAAAGAGTCAGATGCAGATAATTACACCTAACCAATAGACAGAATCTAGGGACCCCTGTGCTTGAATTATGGAAAACCCAGAAGAAGCTGAGGAGGGTGACCCATAGGAGGACCAGCATTCTGAACTAACCTGGACCCCTGGGATCTCTCAGACACTGAGCCACCAACCAGACAGCATATACCAGTTGACATGAGGCCCCAACACATACACAGAAGAGGACTTCCTGGTCTGGACTTAGTCAGAGAAGATGCACCTAACCCTCAAGAGACTTGGAGCCCCACAGAGTAGGGACGTCTGGTGGAGAGGGAGGAGACATCCTCTTAGAGATAGGGGGAGGAGTTGTGGGATGTGGAACTGTCAGAGGGTAGACCAGGAGGGGAATAAAGTCTGGACTGTTGCAAAAAGAATAAATAATAAAGTTTTAAAAAAGAAAAAAGAAAAAAAAAACAGTTTTTAAAAGAAGAAACAGAATTGTCATTAAACATTTTTTAAAATATTCAACAGCCCTAGTAATAAGAGAAATGCAAAGTCAATATGGAGGTTGTAGACAAACTTAAAAATAGAATTACCAGCATCTGGCAATTATAAATAGGGCTGCTATGAACATAGTAGAACATGTATCCTTATTACATGGTAGGGAGTCTTCTGGGTATATGCCCAGGAGTGGTATAGCAGGATCTTCTGGAAGTGAGGTGCCCAGTTTTCAGAGGAACCGCCAGACTGATTTCCAGAGTGGTTGTACCAATTTGCAACCCCACCAGCAGTGGAGGAGTGTTCCTCTTTCTCCACACCCTCTCCAACACCTGCTGTCTCCTGAATTTTTAATCTTAGCCATTCTGACTGGTGTAAGATGAAATCTTAGGGTTGTTTTGATTTGCATTTCCCTAATGACTAATGAAGTTGAGCATTTTTTAAGATGCTTCTCCGCCATCCGAAGTTCTTCAGGTGAGAATTCTTTGTTTAACTCTGTACCCCATTTTTTAATAGGGTTGTTTGGTTTTCTGGAGTCTAACTTCTTGAGTTCTTTATATATATTGGATATTAGCCCTCTATCTGATGTAGGATTGGTGAAGATCTCTTCCCAATTTGCTGGTTGCCGATTTGTCCTCTTGATGGTGTCCTTTGCCTTACAGAAACTTTGTAATTTTATGAGGTCCCATTTGTCAATTCTTGCTCTTAGAGCATACGCTATTGGTGTTCTGTTCAGAAACTTTCTCCCTGTAACGATGTCCTCAAGGGTCTTCCCCAGTTTCTTTTCTATTAGCTTCAGAGTGTCTGGCTTTATGTGGAGGTTCTTGATCCATTTGGATTTGAGCTTAGTACAAGGAGACAAGGATGGATGAATTAGCATTCTTCTGCATGCTGACCTCCAGTTGAACCAGCACCATTTGTTGAAAAAGCTATCTTTTTTCCATTGGATGTTTTCAGCCTCTTTGTCGAGGATCAAGTGGCCATAGGTGTGTGGGTTCATATCCCTCAACAGAAGAGTGGATGCAAAAAATGTGGTATATCTACACAATGGAGTACTATTCAGCCATTAGAAACAATGAATTCATGAAATTCTTAGGCAAATGGATGGAGCTAGAGAACATCATACTAAGTGAGGTAACCCAGACTCAAAAGGTGAATCATGGTATGCACTCACTAATAAGTGGATATTAACCTAGAAAACTGGAATACCCAAAACATAATCCACACATCAAATGAGGTACAAGAAGAAAGGAGGAGTGGCCCCTGGTTCTGGAAAGACTCAGTGAAACAGTATTCGGCAAAACCAGAACGGGGAAGTGGGAAGGGGTGGGTAGGAGGACAGGGGAAGAGAAGGGGGCTTACGGGACTTTCAGGGAGTGGGGGGCTAGAAAAGGGAAATCATTTGAAATGTAAATAAATTATATCGAATAAAAAAATTAAGATAAAAAAGATAGAATTACCATGTTACATAGCTATGCAATTCCTAGATACCTACCCAAAGCATTTCATATCCTAGCCCATTCTGATTTATTGATGCTCTATTACAGTGAAACAACCTAAATGTCCATTAACAGATAAATGAATAATATAAATTTGGTACATAAACACAGTAGAAACATATTGAGATCAAATGTAAAATATGAAATTGAAGATTTTTAAAGAACAATATGAAGCAAAGTATTCCAAACTCAGAGATATAAAAAACATTTATTCCCTCTTATGTGTAAATTGTAAACTAGGTACTTGTATGCAAATCCTAAACTTCTAAAAAGGAGATAAGGAGAAGGTAAGAATGATTGCCAAGAAAGGACAGTAGTTGGTGTTAGGTGGAAAATGGGACAGATATGTCAAGATAAAAAGAAATTGGGGATATTATAAGAGAATTGACATAGTGTAAGCAGTTAATGGGGGAGGAGGATCTACAAAAAAACACACATTATTCAAAATGCCATAATGATATCTCATATATTTTATGCTAATTAAACAGATTATTTTTTAAACATAGATGAAATTTAATGTTGGATTAATCCAACATTAGAGCAGTGTCTCTGTTAGTAGTTATACTTAAGTCAGTATTTCTGTCTCATTTTCTACTTCTATAAATTGGAGCTGGTATATAGTATTCGGAGTAAGTGTTAAGATTAGTTTAAAGATGAAACAAAGTTCTCGTAATCATAAGAGAATATATTTTTTTGTAGCTCACAATACTCAGGTCCTAGAACCCTGACTAGGGACAATGATGGAATCAACAAAGCTACACACGTACCTGAAAGTTGAAGTCAAGTAAGGGATATTGTCTGATGGAGAGTACTACTACTGTCAACAACCTGGAACCTTAGCATGTTTATTAGGTATAGTACAAGGGAGCAGGTAAGTTAGCCAAGGTAGGAAATCTATCTGGCTATAAAGGTATGGTAGAAGAAGGAAGCTGCAGTTGCCAGTTTTTGTACACACAGATCAATCACCCATAAACACTCAGCCTTTGACAAGAAGATGGTGGGATTCAACAACTTCTAGCCTAGTCCACATAGGAAAATGGCTTTTGAGGCCTTGGATTTTGCTATTGATGTTCCCATGTCAATATCCCAATCAGAACTTTGCTCATTCCAGGTTTCCTTTGTTCCCTTATCTACCTATCTATCTATTTGTCTGTCTATCTATCTATCTATCTATCTATCTATCTATCTATCTATCTATCTATCTATCTATCTATCTTTCTATCTGTCTGTCTCTCTGTCTGTTTGTCTATCTATCACCTATCATCTACCATCTATCTATATCATATATGATATGTATATGATATAGTAGATAAATATTATATAAATGAAAAATATTATAAACAAATTGATTGATAGAGTTTATAAAAGAATGAGGTCAAACCAGGGCATGAGTATGATTTTATAAAAAGTAAAAGGTTTTAGAGTGCATAGCATAACTGATTATATTTGTAATCTAACAAGGCAAAGCTACTAGCAGTTATGCGGTAGGGATTTTTAGCATAGTCCATTTCCATATAAGTCATTTTTAGCCCATTCTAAATTATATGTGTTAAAAGAATGCATGAATTCATTAAATTATTTTTAACTCAGCTCATTATTACACTCAGCTTGACATCTCAGACAGTTGCTAATTTTTAACCAATTTAACAAAATGTCCTTTGTTAGGAATTAAGTAGCAATGTTTCTAACTTATTACAGCTGACATAAAAGTATTTCAGAAAAGAAGGTATATTACATATAGAAACTTAAAAAATTAGAAAAACACTCAAAGTAATTTAGCTCAACCCCTCATTAGACAGATGTAGAAACAGAATAATTCCTTGATGTCATAATTAAATGATTGAATATAGTGAATGGGCAACACGCCTATCATCTATAAAGATTCAGAAAACTGCCACAAGGAATTGTGCTACAAGTTAAAAAAAATGAAGAACTGATAAAGATTTACTGTTGGACCTTAAAATCTTATGGTAAAACCCACAGACTAAGCATGTGCTCATGGAGCAATTATATTAGGTAGCTTATCATAAGCCATGAAAATACTACAGAAATTAAGCAGGAAAGCTCTCTTAAAATGACTGTGAGGACTTTCTTAGATGACATTTCATTTTTGCTTTTACTCCACTGCAATTTTTATATCAGTTCATATTAATAATATTTGTGAAACTAGGAAAAAAGCAAAGCCCATACTACTAATAGGAATTAAGAGAATATTTTATTTAAAATATAGTCCATATTCATACATTGTTTTGCTTATAAGTATGGATATCCATCTATTTAAGCAGTGGTGGTTAATAAATGGAGATTATGTGCAATAAACAGTGAGTAAAAGAATGAAGATATAGGAGAGAATAACGTTTGAATACATCTCTAAATCTCTTTACTCTGCAGCAACAGAATTCAAATAATGAAGAAAGTGAGAGATATTACCCCTTTTATTTGACACACAACAAAGGAAACTTACTAAAGAAGGTACAGATATTTTTATCCCTTCCTCCTCTGAGGCCAGGCTGTACAACATGGGATAGATAACCTTCCTGTAGGAGAAAGAGAGGAAATTCATTTTGAAACTTTGTTTCAGAACCAAAATTTAATCCTCTTCCAACTAAATCCAGATAGGACAGGCCCATGGCCTCAGACATCAGGTTTGCATGAATGACTTTATCTCTAGACTTTCGAACTACCATACCAACATCAGCTACTTCATTTTCTAGACTTGTGGTTCTCAACCTTTATACTACTGCAAGTCTTTTAATATAGTCCATCATCTTGTGGTGAACCCTAACCAGAAAATTATTTTTGTTGCTTCTTCATAACTGTAATTTTACTACTCTTATAAATCATAATGTAAATATCTGATATGCAGGACATCTGATATGTAAGCCATGTTAAAAGAATCCTTCAGTCCCTAAAGTGGTCACCATCCACAGGTTGAAACCCACTATTCTAGATTGCATTCAATAGTAGACTTGCTTCTGTAGCTGACCAAGCACTATGGCTGGTACCTACAGAAACCAAAACCTTCAAACCTATCATGGCACTATGTAGATTCCTGTAGGCTCAGGTCCTATATCTTCTACTCAAGCATAATCTATAAGACTGTGTCAAGACCCAATTAATCTCAGAAGCCCCCAACATCTAATTGGCCCTCATATCAGGCTAGTACCCATGAAACCAAATTCAGGTCAATACTACTGGAATGAGATTCAGACCCATCTCAATATCAGGAAGGCCCCAATTTCCATAATTCCAAGAGACTCAAATTCCAGGAGTACTCTAACTAACCCAGGGTACATCCTTCTCCAAACAGATCCTAGGAGTAGATAATTCTCGACAAGCCTATATCTTATACTTTATCTTCTATATTTAACTATCATACTAGTCCTTGAAGCCCTAGCATCTAATATCTGGGGCAACAGAAGAATATCTTAGCTCTAGACGTTAGACTCCATGCTGGTCCTAGGACCAAGAAAGCCCTAGTCTCAAGGCAAGTCCCTATGGACCCAGCATTACCTGACTCAGGGACCAGGTTCTACTTGAGGAGACTCTAGTGTCAAGCTATACCTTATGGACTGAGCCTATAAGATAAGTCCCACAAGTCCAGAATCTACATCTATTCTCTTGAAACCAAATCTCAAACCCTACAGCCTTCAGGGACACCATCAAGCTACACGTGCCCAAGGACCATACCCTATAGTTGCACATACTAAGTATAACCAACACAAGATTAAAACCTCTAGGACCATTCCAACAGATCTAAGTTCTAGGCCTATCTAAGATCAAATATTATAAACACAAATTTTCTACTTCAAACGCCACTTTTAGGCATGCAGAAAAACAAACTAACCACTAAAATAACTACATTTCTCTGAGCATTGTAACAAATACTTTTAATTGAGCACCTTGGAGACAGATATGTGGATGTCTGAGTTCAAGGCCAGCCTGGTCTAAAAAGTAAGTTCCATGACAGCCCCCCCCCTCTCTCTCTCAAAAAAAAAAAAAATAAAGAAACATTGAGTATCAATTTTAATCACAAAAAGAATAAATCAAGTAACTATTCACTCTATCAAAGTGGAAAATCTTTTTTAGAAATGTTAATAGTGAAAAAAACAGGAAGTGGTCTTGCATGTCTTTAATCCCAGCATTTGGGAGGCAGAGCCAGCCAGAGGATTTCTGAGTTTGAGGCCAGCCTTGTCTACAGAGTGAGTTCCAGGACAGCCAGGGCTACACAGAGAAACCCTGTCTCGCAACGCCCCCCCCCAAAAAAAAGAAAAGAAAAGAAAAAGAAAAAAAATGTAATAGTGAAAGAGGGTCAAAATACTAAAACATATAGGGACCTCTGAGAACTTTACAATAAAAAAAAAACACCAAAAACATTCATAAACAATTGTCTAGAGGACTTGAAGAGACACATTTCAAAAAAAAAGCCATATCTAAAATATGCAAATTATCATTAATAATCAGGAATATATGATTTAAATGCATAAGAATTTCTTATCTCATAAGATTTAGAATATATATCATGTAGAAAATATAGATATTAACATGTTGGTGATGCTGTATAAAAAGAGAACACTTGAAAAATGCTAGTTTAGATTAGTACAATAATTACAAAACATAGCATGGAAATTCCTGGTCCAAGAAAACCTCTTGCATTTCAGAAATACCATTTAATGATATTTGCAAAACAGAAGTAAAAATAAGTGTTTTGAAGACATTATCATTACCAGGCTCATTCAAACATTATACACAGTAGCCAAGTGAATGTTTAGCAAGTGAACGTTTAGAGAAGCAAGTAGCAAGTGAGTGTTTAGAGAAGTACATGTCATGAGAGCACATCTGTTAGAATGCCATTTACTTTTTACAAAGGAAGAAAATGTCACATCCTGGTTCAGTATAAATGAACACAGAGAACATTATGTTAAAAGAAGGAAGCTGTAGGGCAGTGTTGGCACACGCCTTTAATCCCAGCATTTGGGAGGCAGAGGCAGGCAGATTTCTGAGTCCTAGGCCAGCCTGGTCTACAGAGTGAGTTCCAGGACAGCCAGGGCTACACAGAGAAATCCTGTCTGGAAAAAGGAAGGAGGAGGAGGTGGAGGAGGAGGTGAAGGAGGAAGAGGAGGAGGAGGAGGAAGAGGAAGAGGAGGAGGAGGAAGAAGGAGGAGGAGGAGGAAGAGGAGGAGAATGAGGAGGAGGAGGAGAAGAAGGAGGAGGAGGAGGAGGAGGAGGAGGAGGAGGAGGAGGAGGAGGAGGAGGAGGAGGAGGAGGAAGCTAACAACAAAGGAGGGACTAGTGCCACAGTACTATAAAGAATTGGAATGTAGAAATTCCACAGTAATGGAGATGAAAATAAACTGGTAGCTATAAGAGATTTAACAAATGTTGGTCAAAGAGTACTAAATATCCAGGTGATGGGAGGAAGAAAAAAATATATAGAGTAATAAGCTTACTATAATAAATAAGGTAATATATAATTAAGTAATAATAGTCGAATTTGTGCTTGTACTTTTAGAAAATAATAAGTAAATTAATAGCTTTGCCCAAAATATCCACCAGAGAATTTCTAAACCTGATAAACAACTTCAGCAAATTGGCTGGATAGAGGCTGGATATAAAATTAACTCAAACGAATCAGTAACCTCCCTCCTCTCAAAGGATAAACAGACTGAGAAAAAATGAAGGAAATGACATCCTTCACAACATTCACAAATAATCTAAAATACCTTGCTCTGACTCTAGCCAAACAAGGGAAATATCTGTATGACAAGAACGTAAAGCCTCTGAAGAAAGAAATTGAAGACTTCAGAAGATGAAAAGATCTCCCAGGCTCATGGCTTGGCAGGATTAATGTAGTAAAAATGGCCATCTTGCTGAAAGCAGTATACAGATTCAGTGCAATCCCCATCAAAATTCCAACTCAATTCTTCATAGAGTTAGAAAGAGTAGTTCTCAAATTCATCTGGAATAACAAAAATCCCAGGATAGAGAAAACTATTCTCAACATTAAAAGAACTTCTGGGGGAATCATCATCCCTAACCTCAAGCTATACTACAGAACAATAGTGAGAAAAACTGCATGATATTGGTACAGTGATAGGCAGGTAAATCAATGGAATAGAATTGAAGATCCACTTCTTCTCCGATGCCCTGTCTTATATAACCCAGTGCTATATGCTCACAGATAACCTTGAACATTCATATTATCCCCCTACCTCCCTACTGCCAGTTTTACAGGTATGTCCCACTATGCCTGAGTTTTATGTGATACTGGGGTTTGAACCCAGTGCATCATGCAAGTGTGGCAAGCACTTTATTCATCTGAGGTGGATCTACAGCCCTACATTCAACTTTCCTTGTAGATGCCAAGATGAAGGATTATGTCTGGGTGCATTTTTTTTGTTGGTTGCTTTAAAAATAAACTCAATGACATTTTAAAAAAACAAAGAATTGAAGACCCAGAAATAAACCCACATATCAATGGTCACTTGATCTTTGACAAAGGACCTAACACCATCCAATAGAAAAAAGGACATTTTCAATAAATGGTGTTGGTTCAACTGGTGGTCAGCATGTAGAAGAATGCAAATTAATGTATTCTCATCTCCTTGTACAAAGCTCAAGTCTAAGTGAATCATGGACCTCCACATAAAACCAGACATACTGAAACTGATAGAAAAGAAAGTGGGGAAGAACACATGGGGGCAGAGGAAAATTCCTTGGACAGAACACCAATGGCTTAAGGTCTCAGATCAACAATCAACAAATGGGGGGGGGGATGTCATAAAATTGCAAAACTTCTGTTAGGCAAAGGACACTGTCAATAGGACAAAATGGCAACACACAGGGAAAAGATCTTTACCAATCCTATAACCAATAGAGGGCTAATATCCAATATAAACAATAAACTCAAGAAGTTAGACTCCAGAGAACCAAATAACCTTATTAAAATGGGGTATGGAGCTAAACAAAGAATTCTCAACTGATGAATACTGAATGGCTTAGAAATGGGAGTGTCTGGGTGGGTGGGAGAACACCCTAACAGAAGCAGTGGAGTGGGGACTGAGTGGGGGTTTTGGGGGATCGGGAAAGAGGATAACATTTGAAATGTAAATACATAATATATCCAATAAAATTAAGAAACCTCAGAAAGAAAGAAAGAAAGAAAGAAAGAAAGAAAGAAAGAAAGAAAGAAAGAAAGAAAGAAAGGAAGGAAGGAAGGAAGGAAGGAAGGAAGGAAGGAAGGAAGGAAGGAAGGAAGAGAAAGAAAGGAAGGAAGGAAGAGAAAGAAAGGAAAGAAGGAAGAGAAAGAAAGAAAGAAAGAAAGAAAGAAAGAAAAAGAGAAAGAGAGAAAGAAAGAAAGAAAGAAAGAAAGAAAGAAAGAAAGAAAGAAAGAAAGGAAGGAAGGAAGAGAAAGAAAGGAAGGAAGGAAGAGAAAGAAAGGAAGGAAGGAAGAGAAAGAAAGAAAGAAAGAGAGAAAGAGAGAAAGAAAGAAACAAAGAAAGAAAGAAAGAAAGAAAGAAAGAAAGAAAGAAAGAAAGAAAGAAAGAAAGAAAGAAAGAAAGAAAGAAAGAAAGAAAATGTTCCTTAGTCACCAGGGAAACATAAATCAAAACAATCCTGAGCCTCCACCTCACACCAGTCATTATGGCTAAGATCAAAAATTCAGAAGTGCTAGAGAGGATGTGGAGAAAGAAGAACACTCCTCCACTTTGGTGGGATTGCAAACTGGTACAATCACTCCAAAAATCAGTCTAAAGGTTTCTCAGAAAATTTGACATAGTACTACCTGAGGACACAACTATACCACTCCTGGGCATATACCCAAAGGATTCCCCAGCATGCAATAAAGACACATGTTACATTATGTTCATAGCTGCCCTATTTATAATAGGCAGAAACTGGAAAGAACCCAGATGTCCCTCAAAGGAGGAATGGATACAGAAAATGTGGTATATTTACACAATGGAGTACTATTCAGCAATTAGAAACAATGAATTCACAAAATTTTTAGGCAAATGGATTGATCTGGAAAATATCATCCTAAGTGAGGTAACCCAATCACAAAAGAACACTCATGGTATGCACTCACTGATAAGTGGATATTAGCCCAGAGGCTTGGAATACCCAAGACTCAATTCACATATCAAATGATGCCCAAGAAGAAGGAAGAGGGATTAGAGGTAGGTGGGTTTGGAGTGACCTGGTTGGAGGAGGAGGGACCAATATTAAAGAGGAAGGAGAAGGATGCTGCCATGAGGGGAGAGGAGCCATGAGCACATGGACAGGAGAAACAGCAAGTATCTATTGAATACTGCTGGAGAGGTAGCCAGGCCTGCAGTTAGAAGAGTAGATTAGGGGCTAAGCCCAGTAACTGTCAAAGCCAAATAAAGTAAACATAGTCTGAGTCTCATTTATTTGTAACATAGTCAGGATAAGCTTAAATTATTCATACTACATGTTTCAAAACAAATTTAACTTAAGAAATCCATTAAATTTAACCAGATTCTTAGAAGAATTTCCAGCCTGGTATTAAGTTTATTTTATGTGAAGACAAGAATATTAGAAAGGTTTGAAATCAAAGGAAGACTATCAGTGGTTTGTTCTCAATTATAAGCTTATGTGTCTTGTTTATGTATATTAACCCCCTTTAAGACTTTAATCATAAAGTACTTACTGAGATTTTTTTATTAAAGATAAAATATTCTGACTTCATAGGCACATTGACTATAGGCATTTATCATCTCTACCTTCAGGTACTCTATTAAAATGACAAAAATGAAAAACTATGTATAAACACATGTCAAATACAAAATCAGATCAAATTGAAAAATTGTAGAAGTTTATTATGAATACAAAAGAACCACTCACTAAACAGTGGAAAAATCAGCTTCCAGCAGACCCAGTATAACCTACAAAGTATTAAGGAATAAGGATTGTAATCTTATCAGTAATTGGCCACTCTGTAATAACATTCTGTTTAGACCAAGTACAGCTATTGATTCATCAGACTGATTTAACTTTACAGAATAGTCCTGACAATTATGTAAAGCTTACTGGATGATTCATGTATAATTATTTATCTTTGAGTGATGCCAAGATGGCTTAGATTTGCACCTGGTTACAGACATTTGGCCATATATGCAAACTAAGACTTCCCATTTTATTTTTATTTTTTATATTTTATATAAGATGTTCTCTTAGGTTACTTGAGGATGTGCCAGCAAATCAGCACTATCAATATGTTCCAGGTTGGTGAAAGAGGAGTTGTAAGATTGTCCCTCAGAGTTCATGGGAGGTTGTTTGTAGGACTCCTGCCAATGTTCTTGTAGGGAATATCATCAGATCACTTGTATATTACCTATGAATATCCTCCAGTGTATATTAACATCTAGATTATTTGTAATACCACATTAAATATGAATGTTGAATAAAATATTTTATGTGCTATTGCTGTGGACTAAAGAGAAGAAATGTAGATTAATTAAAATCTGAATAGAAGAAAGAATGCTTCTATTCCTATTTGGCTGTTCATACAGATTTCAGGTAACTAGATATTTCCTCACATAGACTATTCATGAGACTTACTCCCTAAGAAATGTATACACACATTCACACATGCACGCATGCTCATGCAAACAACAGTTTTCTGAATTATATCATTTACTAATGTAGTTTTAAAAATAGAAGGGTCAGACGTGATGTGTCATGCCTTTAATCCCAGCATACAGGAGGCAGAGGCAGGTGGATCTCTGTGAGTCTAAGGCCAACCTAGTCTACAAAGTTCCTAGATAATCAGAGCTATTTACTAGAGACACTGTAATATCTATTGCTGGGGCAACTGAACTATATCTGACATTAACCAAACACAAAATTGATGGATATACCTGTGAGGGGTTATTCTTGATTGAACCATTTGAAGTTAGAAGACCCATCCTAAATGCAGATCTTTTCAAGTGGGAAGATCTACCTTAACCTTGGGCCATACCTTGTAGTAGAGCCTTTATAGAAGAAGGATGCCTTTCTTCTGCCTGCCATTATTTTGCTGACAAATTCATTCCTTTGAAGACAATATAGCCTACTTCTTTTCAGTTCCAATATATACTGAAGACCAGCTAAAATATCCAGGCTCAGGGGCTGAATAACTACCGAATTCTTAGATTTCCACTGGTACATGACCATTGTTGGACTAATTGAAAAACAACCTGCAAAGAAATTCCCATATAAATATATATTTTACACACACACACACACACACACACACACACACACACACACACACACACAGGTGTGTTCTCTCAGTTGTGTTTCTCTAGAGAATCCTAATACATCTCTCCAAGCTAGCTTTCATAGCTACAGAAAATACTTCTATATTCTGGCCTCTAAGTAGAGAGTCTCCTGTCCCTGCTTCCTGGTTGCTGGGATTTGGGGCATGACCACCAAGTCCAAGCTGACTTACTGAGATGTTACTTGTGTGAGTTTCAATAATGACTGAACCCACCAGATGTGCACCCCTGTGTAGCAATGGAATGACTGATGTAGAAGTACCTTAGTTTACTCTTTTTATTTAAGGTTATGATAATTGTATATATGTAAATTCTATATACATGAATAACCACTACCACTCTGTTTCCACAGCATCTAGACACTCAGATGTCCCACTCATTCTCAAATATCTTTATTTTTATTACATATTTACTTTATTTACATTTCAAATACTATCCTCTTTCCTCATTTCCCCTCTGAAAACCCCCTATCCAATCCTCCCACCCCCTGCTAACTAACCTACCCACTCCTACTTCCCTGACTTGGTATTCCCCTACCCTGGGGCAATAAGTCAAGGGCTTCTCCTCCCTTTGATATCCAACATGGCTGTCCTCTGCTACCCATGTGACTTAGTTCACTTTCTATTGCTGTGATAAACACTATGACAAAATACAATCTGGTGACCAAAGGGTTCATTTGGCACACAGGTTAGTATCCATCTTTGTAGGAAGCCAAAGCTGAAACTGAACTAGAAACAACAGGAGAACATTACTTCTAGTGTCTTCCTTCTAGCTTGTTCAGTCTGCTTTGCTATGCACACCAGGACCACCTGCTCAGGCATGGCATTGCCTACAGTAGGCTGGATACTTCCATCATAATCAGTAACCAAGAAACAATGCCCTGACTTAATAAACTTTTTTTTGCATAGTTGTTGTATAACCAAATAGAGATCACATATTTAATACTTGTGTTAAAGGAACATGTGTCCAAATCTAAACATTCATTTTAGTTTCACTTCAGTTTCTTTCTCTTCTCTTAAATTCACACTCAGTTTAGCTGTCATATTTGCCCTTCAGGAGATACATCATTTTAAATGGAGCCAAGATCCCTCTCATCATGAGAAACACATTAAATAATATGAACTATCAGGAGATGATGGCCCCAGAGGGCGCTTTCCGAAGCAACAGTCAACTTATGATGTTTCACTATTGGGTGTTTTTTTTTAAATTTTATTTTATTTTATTGTCACAGAAGGTAGAGACTATGACTAAGTCAAGAAATGTTCTGAAAACTTATGCTAAGCCTTATGTTTTCAATTTAAACATGTGCTAAACAGAAGCTCAGTGTCACGTAAAGGAACACACAGAGAGCAAAAGTATCTTGAAGTGGCAGTTGTTTTTACATAAAGGTTGTGCTAGAACCTCAAATAGGCTAGCAACACATCAGAGTCTAAATGGCTCTTAAGTTTTATCCTTAACATAAGGAGAAATTTTCTTGTCTCATCTCACTGAAGGGATCTCAACCTCACAACCTGATGTAATTTACTAATCTGTGTAAAGAGAAAAGGAAGATTTAGGAACTGTAAGTCCTTGCTGGCCTTTCTCAGATTTTATTTTTAAGTTTTTCACAGGAACAAAACAAGATTACTTCCAACACATGGCAAAGAACCATTGTCATGAAGCAATGGAGGGAGTTATTGTCAAAGGTGCTTCAGCCACAAAAGGTTTTGTCATGTTGAGAAAGACAATGAAGTCTGGGTTGATGAAAAAGCCTACAGTATGTAAACTGTGAGTCTGGAACCTTACAGAGAACTGGAAGAAAGAGTCTCAGCCAGTCCATGAGGATCTGAACATGCAATCTACATCTGAATACCTAGAGTCCCACAGAAACACCAAGCTAATACTTTCCAATGCGTATATACTCTCCAATTCAAATAAATTTTGTGAAGGAAACATTTTCACCAAAAACTCTACTTTAAAAGCAAAAACCTAAAATCATGCACAGAAACGAGCCAGAGGCAAAATCTGCAAAAAATCTCTCTCTCTCTCTCTCTCTCTCTCTCTCTCTCTCTCTCTCTCTCTCTCTCTCTCTCTCTCTCTCTCCCTCTCTCTCTCTCTCTCTCTCCTCCCCCTCCCCCTTCCCCTCCCCTCTTTCTCTGTTCTTCAATAAGGGAAGGAAATTCCCTGTTTCTACTTTCTTCTCAAAAAAGCACTGATTCTCATTGTGATAATTTCACATTCATAACCTCATAGAAACCAAATTTTCTTCCAAGGATCCTATCCCTGGCTATTTATTGGGGTGTCTTCACAGGAATTTAGCAATGCACTTCATTCCATAGTATATACAAAGAGCACCATTGCTCTTCACTGAACTCCTAGACACTATGAGCTAAAACAAGCATGTAGTTCCTCTAGCTTTTGCCCACATATGTTCAAGGCTAAGCACTGCTCTAGGCCCAAGATAAGGAACCTTTACTTGTAAAGACTTTTATTTTGCTCATGATTGGCAAACTTCTCTTGAAACCTGTAAAATCAGAATTCTTTTGTTTTTCTCTTTAAACACACACACACACACACACACACACACACCACAGTATCAGGAATATAATGCAGTCAAGTTTACGTTACAGCTACATATTCTAATTATAATTTTTGCTACAAGGCTCACATGTCTGTCTTCAAGGTTTAATGTTATTTAAAAATTCTAATTTCCATCAAAACTTAAGGTTGTTGATCTACTACTTGAAAAGGTCTCCCAAGCCCGTTCTAACAGGCTTATTTTCTCTTATTTCTTTGAATAGGCCATGACATTTTCCCCTTGTTTCATTTTAAGGATCTGCAGAGAATGCAGATATGATTGTTGGTCTCTGAACATCATCTTTGTAACCTAATGTAGAGAATGACAACAATTACATGCTGTTTTGATATTCCATACCACACTCTTCATATTCATTATATGCATATTCTGTATTATCTGAAATTTATTCATCATTAGTATGCAAAATTGAAGGAGAATAAATACCATGTAATAATATTATATTCAAAAACTAACTTTTCCTATGCTCTGTACATTTGATCCTTTTGCACTATGGCATTTTTTATTTCTCTTCAACCTTATCAAAATGATGTTTCATAAAGAAGATTTTCTGGTTTCGATACTTCTTATACAATAAATAAGTTGAGATTAATTTACCTGTTACAAGATTTTAGACTTATAATATCCTTTAGACAGTCTCTGAGAAATTGCTCTGCTTTGAAAAATGACAGAGAACAGTGCCACAGTTAACAATCAGACATAATTGAAGCTGTGGGTGGTTTGACAAAATATGGAAAATACAAAAGAACTTCTTGCACTTTGCTTGAGAAATAAAGTTCTGGGCAAGAATTTGATCTGCAGCATCAGAACACTACCAAAAAAAAAAAAAAAAAAAAAGAAGAAGAAGAAGAAAAGAAAAGAAACCAAATCCTCATGTACTCATTGAAGAAGTTGCCTCTGACTAATTTGACTACTTGTGACTGACCATATAACAGGATAATTTACAAACTTCAGGGAAGAGTCTGTATGCCTGTCACATACAGAAAAAGGGAGCATCAAAACCTTGATCAGTATCCTTATATATATGTGTGTGTGATTATACAATTGCTTTTAGGGATTGCAAAGATTTTTTTACAATTACATTTTTTGTATGTTTTTCATTTTCTGTGATAGAATCTTGAATACCCCAAATTGTCCTTCAGTATACTATATATCCAAGGCTAGCCTTCAAATACCAGTACTCCTGCCTCCCCCTCCTATGTACTAGAATCCCAGGCATGTACCACTATACCTAGTACTCCAATTTAATTATTATTACCAAAATATAGAAAATTTTCTCTATTCTTTTGTGTTTTGCATGCTGCTATCTCAATATAGGAAATTTGTACAGTTAGTTTGTATGGTTCAGTTACAAATTTCTGAGAAAAATCAGAACAAGAGATGTTTTCTATAATGCATTCCAAACTACATCAAGGGTCTTCTAATGAATCAAACTAACAAAGATGTTTGAAGCTTCAGTTTTTCATCCATGCTTATACCTCATAAATTAAAACAGACAGATAAATACTTGTTGCCATATGAGGAAAATAGAATGGACCCAAGCATAGATACTACATCCACATGAGAATAGTGGAAGTTGTGCAATATATTATAGACCCACCTGTACCTTTCAATGTATTCCAAAATTACTTAGAATTCTGATGCAACAGTTTAATCTCATGAAGTAGAAAGACTTAGTTATCCATTCGAGACATATGCTATTCATCATGTGATTGTGCTTACTAACATTATAACAAGCAATTTTGAGGGGAAAAAATCACAGTTTGTCTTCCATTTGAGAACTAATTCTCAGATGTTTGTCTAGTGTGGGCTTCCCTGGCAGGTGCCACCATAAGAAGTAGGTTGTAGCCAGAGTGCTGTCAGCATTGAAAAGGCTTGTCATACACCTTTTCAAACTGGTGGGGAAAGCTTCCCTCTCCCCGAGACTGAATACAAAAGCCATATGGCATTTGTTTTAATAAATGGTGTCTCTAAAGTACCTTCTAAGGTTACCTAATGATTCTTTTATATTTCTTTTGATAACAATTTCTAGTTCTGTCATCAGGGAAATTAGATGAAAAAAAGTTTGTGCTCCTGGTTCATACTTACCGAATTTCATTTGATGTAGTAAAGGTAAATGCTATGACCCCTACACATAGTATTGTTTGAGACTTTGTACAAAATATATACATATGCATATGCGTGTACATATACATATGTGTGTATGTACATAGATATACATAATAAATCATGACTTATTATATATTTATATGTATATATATATATATATATATATATAAAGAAGATAGAGTAATTTTAAGGAGGTGAAAACACAGATGAAAAGTCAAATAACAGTTTTGTCATTAACATTTGAAAATTTTTAAATTCCTGGGTGTTAAATATTTATAAGCTTATATTAATTGTTCATTATGTATTATGGCATGCATTTTGATCATTTTCATCGCTATTAGCCTGCTTGTTACCGTTTCCCCACTCTCACCTACCTCCTGTCGCGTTAAAACTCATCTTCACCTGTTTCTGATTGCTCACAGAAGCATGGTTAAAGGGTTACCACTAAAGACAATGTCTCCTCCAGCAACCATTAACTAGCAATACATACCCATGAAAGGGTTGGGCCCAATGGCCCCCTGCCCCATCCATGACAAAATGAAAAGTGACTCATCTGATAAAGATCTTGTGCACAGAATCCCTACTGGTGAGCCTTCAAGATGACAAGGACCTTGTCATTTCCTGTAGATAATATTGTACCCAGGCTCTTACATTGTGTTCACCTTGTTTTGCATGCATTATGTTGCTCAGCCTCAGAATGGGGGATATTTCATGAATCCTGCACAATTATAATACCCTAATGCTTCTAAAAGCAATCTATAACAAGGTCTTATTTCAAGAGATTAACAGAGAATCCCCACGGCCATATTCGCTGCCTGCCAAGCAGAAGAGCATCACTAGAAACTGTATCACCCTAAGCTTTAGATCTCTCAGGGTGCAAACCACCAAGGGTCTGCCTGCACCCAAGAACTGAGCACATAGGCGGTTCGTCTGCCAGTCCACCGGGCTTGGGGCCTGTGTCCTGCCTCGAGACCAACAGAGGGAGAAAATCCCTGCTGCCATATTCGCAGCCTGCTGAGGCAGAAGAGTGTCACTAGGTACTCTAGCACCTGAACTTTAGATCCCTGGTAGTACAAACTTCCAGGGGTCTGCCTGTACTCTGGATCCGAGCACATAGGCAGTTCATTTGCCAGACCTCTGGGCATGGGGCCTGGGTCCTGCCTGGAGACCAGCAGAGGGAGAGAATCCCTGCGGCCATATTCCCTGCCGGCCAGGGCAGAAAAGCTTCACTAGTACTAGGTAGGAGGGTGGGCAGCTGCAGCAGCAGCTGCAACAGCAGCAGTGGCTCTTCCAGAGGAAGGGCCATCAGCAGTGGAACCAAGGCGACAGGGTCCAGGCAGGCCCTGCACCCACTACCACTGACCTTCGCTGGCCAACTGGGCTGCAAGCAGCAGCGGATTTACAGCGAATTTCACCTCACAGAAGTCACATCAGAAATCTGCCTCCTGCCAGCCAGTTACAAGATACTCGCCTCCATCTGGTTCTCAGATGCCAGAGAGATCAGACAGCATGAGGTATGCAAACATAACCAGAGGCCAATATCGCGGGGGTCTAAGCCTGACAGGGGGTCTAAGCCTGCACCCAGGCCCTGGGCTGTTCGGGGGCCATCAGTGTGCCAACCCGGCCAGGAGGTTGTTCGCCCAGCCCAGCATGCCGACACCAGAGAGTTCTAGCAGGCAAAGCCAGCTAACAGTCATAGCCCAAGGCTAACATAGCTGGGGTCTAGGCCCCACAGACATGGGACTGCCCCTAGGACCTGGGCTGCTAGGTGGGCCATCTGTCTGCCAACTCGCCCAGGAGGTTGTTAGCCCATCAGACTTTCCCAGCACTTTCAGAGAGCACCCACCATCCTGGCCACCTGACAGAACCAGTTAACACTCATAGCCCGCAGGGAACTTTCTTTGGACCTTGACCTGCCAGGCTTTTGCCTAGACTCAAGGCCTGAGCAGCTAGGCTAGCCTTGTGTGCACCAACCTGGTTGGGAGATCTGCAGCCCAGCAGAGTGATCAGCACTCAGAAAAGGTCCCACAGCATAAACCATCAGCACTCACTGAAGGAGCAAACAGGCACCATCTGGTTCACAGAGACAATCTGGGCAAGGCACACTAGGGCTCCAAGGGCATGAAAGAGGAGGACAGCACATCAGCAATCTGCAACAGGGGAAACCCAGCCGTCCAGTGTTGCAGAACTAGCCCTAGAGACTCACAGGAGGCTCAAACACCAGCCAGAGACAAGACCAACTAACACCAGAGAACAAGATGGCAAAGGGCAAATGCAGGTACACTACTCACAGAAATCTAGGCAATACGGCAGCATCTGAACCAAACTCTCCAACATCAGCAAGTCCTGGTTACGCAAACACACCAGAAAAACAAGATTTGGATTTAAAATCACTGGTCATGATGCTGCTAGAAGAACACAAAAAGGACATAAATGAATCTCTTAAAGAAATACGGGGGAGCATAAATAAGCTAGAAACCCGGATAATGGAAACACAAAAATCACTTAAAGAAATGCAGGAGAATAAGGCTCAAGAGATAGAAGTCAATAAAGAACAAAAACACACACACACACACACACACACACACAAACTTAAAGAAATGCAGGAAAACTTGAGTCAACAGGCAGAAGTCATGAAAGAGGAAACACAAAATCTCTTAAAGAATTACAGGAAAACACAAACAAACAAATGATGGAACTGAGCAAAACCATCCTGGATCTAAAAACAGAAGTAGAAACAACTAAGAAATCACAAAGGGAGACAACTTTGGAGATAGAAAACCTTGAGCAGAAATCAGGGGCCATAGATGCAAATATCAACAACAGAATACAAGAGATGGAAGAAAGAATCTCAGATGCCGAAGATACCATAGAAACCATTGACTCAACAGTCAAAGAAAATGCAAAATGCAAAAGGCTTGTATCCCACAACATCCAGGATATCCAGGACAAAATGAGAACACCAAACCTAAGGATTATAGGTATAGATGAGAGTGATGATTTACAGCTAAAAGGGGCAGCAAATATCTTCAACAAAATTATGGAAGAAAACTTCCCTAACCTAAAGAGAGAGATGCCCATGAATATACAAGAAGCCTACAGAACTCCAAACAGACTGGACCTGTGCAGAAATACCTCTCGTCACATAATAATCAAAACCCCAAATGTGCTAAACAAAGAAAGAATATTAAAGGCAGCAAGAGAAAAAGGCCAAGTAACATATAAAGGAAGACCTATCAGAATCACACAGACTTCTCACCAGAGACCATGAAAGCTAGAAGATCCTAGGCAGATCTCATGGAGACTCTAACAGAACACAAATGTCAGCCAAGACTACTATACCCAGCAAAACTCTCAATCACCATAGATGGAGAAAACAAGATATTTCATGACAAAACCAAATTTACACAATATCGTTCCACAAACCCAGCTCTGCAATGAATAATAGGAGTAAAATACCAATACAAGGAGGGAAACTACACCCTGGAAAAAGCAAGATAGTTACCTTCGTTCATCAAACCCAAAAGAAGACAACCACTCAAATATAAAAATAGCATCAAAATGACAGGAAATAATAATCACTATTCCTTAATATCTCTTAACATCAATGGATTCAATTCCTCAATAAAAAGACATAGACTAACAGAATGGATAAGCAAACAGGACCCTACATTTTGTTGCATACAGGAGACACACCTCAGTGTCAAAGACAAAAACTACCTTAGAGTAAAAGGCTGAAAGACAATTTTATAAGCCAATGTTCTTGGGAAACGAGCTGGAGTTGCCATTCTAATATCAGATAAAACTGACTTTCAACCTAAAGTAATCAAAAGAGACACAGAAGGACACTTTTTACTGGCCAAAGGAAAAATCCATGAAGAAGAACTTTCAATTCTGAACATCTATGCGCCAAATGCTAGGGCATCCTCATTCATAAAAGAAACTTTACTAAAGCTCAAAGCACATATTGCACCTAACACAAAAATTGTGGGTGACATCAACAATCCACTCTCCTCAGTGGACCGATCAGGAAAACAGAAACTGAACAGGGATACAGTGAAACTAATTGAAGCTTTGGACGAATTAGATTTAACATATATATATAGAACATTCTATCCTAAAGCAAAAGAATACCGTTTTCTCAGCACCTCATGGTACCTTCTCCAAAATCGACCATATAATTGGTCACAAGACAGACCTCAACAAATAAAAGATCGAACTAATCCCATGCCTCCTATCAGATCACTATGGAGTAAAAGTGGTCTTCAATAGCAACAAAAACAACAGAAAACACACATACACGTGGAAACTGAACAATATTCTACTCAATGATATCTTGGTCAAGGAAGAAATAAAGAAATTAAAGACTTTTTAGAACTTAATGAAAATGAAGATACAACATAACCAAATCTATGGGACACAATGAATGCAGTGCTAAGAGGAAAGCTTATACCCCTGAGTGCCACCAAAAAGAAAATGGATAGAGCATACACTAGCAGCTTAATGACACACCAGAAAGCCCTGGAACAAAAGGCAGCCAATTCACCCAGGAGTAGTAGAAGGCAGGAAATCATCAAACTCAGGGCTGAAATCAATCAAGTGAAAACAAAGAGAACCATACAAAGAATCAACGAATCCAGGAACTGGTTCTTTGAGAAAATCAACAAGATAGATAATCCCTTAGCCAGATTGACCAAAGGGCACAGAGAAAGTATCCTAATTAACAAAATTAGAAATGAAAAGTGGGATATAACAACAGAAACTGAGGAAATTCAAAAAATCATCAGATCCTATTAGAAAAGCCTATACTCAACACAACTGGAGAATCTCAAGGAAACGGACAATTTTACTAGACGTATACCAAATACCAAAATAAAATCAGGACCAAATAAACCATCTAAACAGTCCCATAACCCCTAAAGAAATAGAAGGGTCATAGAAAGTCTTCCAACCAAAAAAAACACACAGGACCAGATGGTTTCAGTGCAGAATTTTACCAGAATTTCAAAGAAGACTTAACACCAATACTCTTCAAAATTCCACAAAATAGAAACAGAAGGAACACTACCCAATTCCTTCTATGAAGCCACAATTACGCTGATACCAAAACCACCCAAAGATCCAACAAAAAAGAGAACTTCAGACCAATTTTCCTTATGAACATTGATGCAAAAATGCTCAATAAAATTCTTGCCAACCGAATCCAAGAACACATAAAAATGATCACCCAACATGATCAAGTAGGATTTATCCCAGGGATGCAGGGTTGGTTCAATATAAGGAAATCCATCAAAGCAATCCAGTACATAAACAAAATCAAAGAAAAAAAAAAACACATGGTCATTTCATTGGATTCTGAAAAAGCAGTTGAGAATGTTCAGCATCCTTTCATGCTTAAAGTCTTGGAAAGAACAGAAATTCAAGGCCCATACCTCAACATATTAAAAGCAATATATAGCAAACCGGTAGCCAGCATCAAACTAAATGGAGAGAAACTTGAAGCAATCCCACTAAAATCAGGGACTTGACAGTGCTCTCCCCTTTCGCCTTATCTCTTCAATATTGTACTTGATGTACTAGCTCGGGCAATACAACAACATAAGGTCAAAGGGATACAAATTGAAAAGGAAGAAGTCAAGCTATCATTATTTGTAGATGATATGATAGTCTACCTAAGTGACCCAAAAAACTCCACCAGAGAACTCCTAAAGCTGATAAGCAACTTCAGCAAAGTGACAGGTTATAAAATCAACTCAAGCAAATCAGTAGCCTTCCTATACTCAAAGGTTAAGCAGGCTGAGAAAGAAATTAGAGAAATGACACCCTTCACAATAGCCACAAACAGTATAAAGTACTTTGGGGTGACTCTTACCAAACATGTGAAAGATCTGTATGACAAGAACTTCAAGACTCTGAAGAAGGAAATGGAAGAAGACCTCAAAAAATGGAAAAACCTCCCATGCTCATGGATAGGCAGGATTAATATAGTTAAAATGGCCATTTTGTCAAAAGCAATATACAGATTCAACGCAATACCCATCAAAATCCCAACTCAATTCTTCACAGAGTTAGAAAGAACAATTATCAAATTCATCTGGAATAACATTCCAGGATAGCTAAAACTATTCTCAGCAACAAAAGAAATTCTGGGGGAATCAGTATCCCTGACCTCAAGCAAAACTACAGAACAATAGGTTAAAAACTGCATGGTATTGGTACAGTGACAGGGAGGCAGATCATTGGAACAGGATTGAAGACCCAGAAATGAACCCACACACCTATGGCCACTTGATCATCGACAAAGGGGCTGAAAATATCCAATGGAAAAAAGATAGCCATTACAGCAAATGGTGCTGGTTCAACTGGAGGTCAGCATGCAGAAGAATGCGAATTGGTCCATCCTTGTCTTCTTGTACTAAGCTCAACTCCAAATGGATCAAGGACCTCCACATAAAGCCAGACACTCTGAAGCTAATAGAAAAGAAACTGGGAAGACCCTTGAGGATATCGGTACAGGGGGAAAGTTTCTGAACAGATCACCAATAACGTATGCTCTAAGATCAAGAATTGGCAAATGGGACCTCATAAAATTACAAAGTTTCAGTAAGGCAAAGTACACCATCAAAAGGACAAATTGGCAACCAACAAATTGGGAAAAGATCTTCACCAACCCTACATCAGATAGAGGGCTAATATCCAATATATACAAAAAACTCAAGAAGTTAGATCCCAGAAAACCAAATAACCCTATTAAAAATGGGGTACCGAGTTAAACAAAGCATTTTCACCGGAAGAACTTCAGATGGCGGGGAAGCATCTTAAAAAATGCTGAACTTCATTAGTCATTAGGGAAATGCAAATCAAAACAACCCTGAGATTTCACCTTACACCAGTCAGAATGGCTAAGATTAAAAATTCAGGAGACAGCAGGTGTTGGAGAGGGTGTGGAGAAAGAGGAACACTCCTCCACTGCTTGTGGGGTTGCAAATTGGTACAACCACTCTGGAAATCAGTCTGGTGGTTCCTCCGAAAACTGGGCACCCCACTTCCAGAAGATCCTGCTATACCACTCCTGGGCATATACCCAGAGGATTCCCCACCATGTAATAAGGATACATGCTCTACTATGTTCATAGCAGCCCTATTTATAATTGCCAGATGCTGGAAAGAACCCAGGTATCCCTCAACAGAAGAGTGGATGCAAAAAATGTGGTATATCTACACAATGGAGTACTATTCAGCCATTAGAAACAATGAATTCATGAAATTCTTAGGCAAATGGATGGAGCTAGAGAACATCATACTAAGTGAGGTAACCCTGACTCAAAAGGTGAATCATGGTATGCACTCACTAATAAGTGGATATTAACCTAGAAAACTGGAATACCCAAAACATAATCCACACATCAACTGAGGTACAAGAACGGAGTAGTGGCCCCTTGTTCTGGGAAGACTCAGTGAAGCTGTATAGGCCAAAACCAGAACAGGGAAGTGGGAAGGGGTGGGTGGGAGAACAGGTGGAGGGAAGGGGGCTTATGTGACTTTCAGGGAGTGAGAGGCTTGAAAAGGGGAAATAATTTAAATGTAAATAAAAATATATCGAATAAAAAAAGAAAGTATTGAAAACAAAAAAAAAAATCTTCAGTTTTCTCAAAAAATGTTACCAATTAATTTTTCAATTATATCCTAAAAGTATTTGTATGCCTATTATTTTATCTGAGTTTTTTCCAAAAAAATTAAATATTATCAATTATTGTATGTAATCCTCAATTTTCACAAACAGGTTAGATGAAAAGCTTCATTATATTAAAAAATATCTACACTTTTTCTATTTTATTCTAAAGGCATTTGTATGACTAGAATTGTATCTGTTTTTCTAAATCTTTTCTTCAATTTTATCAAATCACTATGTAATCTTCAATTTTATCATACATATGTTCTACGAAAATCTTCAGTTTTTTCAGAAAATATCTCTACTTCATCTTTCATTTATATTCTGAATGCATTTGTATGCCTAGGTTTGTATCAGAGTGTTTTTAAAAAATATTTATTTTATAAATTATCCTATGTAATGCTCAATTTTCTGATACATATATCATATGACAATCTTCAGTTTTATCAGAAAATGTTTCCACTTCATTTTAAAATTATATTCTAAAAGTATTTATATGCCTATTATTTTATCTTATTTTTTTGCCCCAAAAACTTCAATATTATCAATTATCCTATGTAATCCTCAATTTTCTGACACACAGGTTAGATGAAAATCTTCAGTATATTCAAAAAATATCTACACTTCTTTTTCAATTATATTCTAAATGCATTTGTATGCCTAGAATTGTATCTGAGTGTTTTTCTGAATAAATCTTCAATTTAATCAAAAAAAGAGAGATTAATAAACCTCATGGCGTTTGCTGCACACATGCACACATCCATACAAACACACCTTTTCATATCTCTCTCTCTCTCTCTCTCTCTCTCTCTCTCTCTCTCTCTCTGCCTCTCAAATATACAGAGACACTCAAATATACACACATGCGTATACACATGCTAGCTCATAAACACAGAAAATATCAAATGTACACACACACACCACTGGACTACTCAAACTTCTAAAAAAATCTTTCCTAGAACCACAACTAAGGTAGGAATTTTGCAAGCCTAAGGGACTGTTGCTTATCCATATGCATTGAATATCCTAGGTGTGCTTTTCATACATTACTTACAGTGTGTGGATTACAAAGTCTAGCATGAGTTCCAAGAATCTTAAGAGATTTCCAGGACCACTTGTAATAAAGAATCTCAGCCCTTGGTAACTTAAATATTATTTCACTCACAAAACAAGTTGGAAGCTAATTTTAGTCATAAAATTTACCTCTTAGGCACTTCAATTTTACCCAAACAGCCAAGAAACTTCTTATAAATTCAATAAGTAATACAAGTAGTCAAAGGCCAGCTGTAGTACAGAAACAAGTCTCCAAAAACAGTTCCACTGTGTAATTGAACCAAACCCACTTGGAGAAAATATGGAAGCAACCATAGATATAGGCAGGGCTGGGGATGTCTAATTTCAATTAATTGGTTCCTAACACATTAAAGCTGAGTGCTTTTGAAAGAGTTTATCAATTTCTAGCTGGTGAAAACAGTTCTCCCAAACTGATGAGATAAAAATAAAACCTCTCTGTATATTTATTGTTCAACATGAAGGAATTGTAGGATATGTTCCAACTGTCCGCAAATAAATTCTTATTCTATTTTCAAACAGAAGTTCACTTATTTCATAGCTTTCTGTTTAGTTTGAATTATTGAGGTCATACCTACTGATGTCCCTCATATTAGGGCTGGGTTATTATTTCCTACCTTGTTTTCTTCTTATCTCACTTCCCTGCATACCACAGCAAACAAGGCACACAATACAAAGCTTACTAAAGATGTATGATTTCCCATTTCCTAAAAGAACTGTCTAGACATTCCTGTATCTCAAAATTATGGGAAATGTCAAAAGTGTTTCCTGCTCACATTGCCAGGACAAAATCTCTTGATCCTTTTCTTTGGCTCATGCTTTGTTTATAAAGAAAGTCAAAGATTTTTTTTCTCCTTAGACTATGGTCAACTCAAGAGCTGGGAGAAAAATCTTTGGAATTCTCTCAAAATTAAGAATACTGAATGACAAATGCTGAATAAATTAAGGACTAAATGAAAATGTAATTGTTATCACCTACAGGAAGCTCCAAGGAGCCCTTTGTGAGTTCTCTATGGGATAAGTATAAGAGTTCTGTCCTGTGAACGACACTACAAACTGCACTTCAAATAGAAACCGATTCCCAGAAGTTGAGAAACTTTTGTTCCTATATCCAAAATTGGAACAGTTGAACAAATAGGGTTTAGGTTGTCTAAATAGTACAGATTGTCTGCATAACTAGACCATCTTAATAGTTCCAAATTAGAATGTGTGAAAAGGTTTGAATCTATCACACTAGAAAACTTGCAATGTGAGAATGGCTTGAAGATACTCAGATCAATGACATAGCATAAAATATAACGATTGTAGTAGGAATACCTGTCCCTGATTTAGGACACTGTAATAATACATTCAAAAGGATTAAAACCAACCATAGCAAGCATGTGCCTGTGGGAGTGAATCAAAGGCCAGTCTGTCTGATTAAGACAATTGCATATGCTACTTAAAGCATATAAAATGGTGTGATTCTTAGGAAAGATTGTACCAAATAAAGAGTATTTAATGGCCATGTTTATCATTGTGCCTCTGTTTCTAGTTATCATTGCTATCATATATTATGAACAAATGACAAGACAAAAGAGATATGTATAAAATATTGCTTCAGTTATGCATTGTTTCCTCTTTTATATATTAATCACTTTATTTGTTTACATTTCAAACATTATCCCCCTTTCCGGTCTCTCCTCCTCAAACTCCCAACCCCATCCCCCTCTCCTTTGCCACTAAGAGGGTGCTCCATACCCACCCAGCCATTACCACCTAACCCCTCTAGCATGCCCCTTCTCTGGGGCATCAAGCCTCCACAGGACCAAGTGCCTCCCCTCCCACTGATGCCAGGTGAGGCTGTCTTCTCCAACATATATATGTGGGGCCATGGGTCCCTCCATGTGTACTCTTTGGTTTGTTGTTTAGACCTGGGGAGTTCTGAGGAATCCAATTCATTGATACTGTTGTTTGTCCTATGGGACTGCAACCCCAATCAGCTCATTCAGTCCTTTCCCTAACTCTTTCTTTGGGATCTCCAGGCTCAGTACAATGGTTGGCTGTATCTACATCTTTCTTAGTCACCTGTTGGCAGAGCCTTTCTGAGGACAGCAATACCAGGCTCCTGTCTGCAAGAACATTTTGGCATCAGCAATAGTGTCTGGATTTGGTGTCTGCAGATGGGATGGATACCTAGGTGAGGTGGTCTCTGTTCCATTTTTGTCCCTGCATTTCCATTAGACAGGGACAATTCCGAGTTAAAAATTTTAGATGGGTGGGTATACTCATCCCTCCACTGGGGCCCATGTCTATGTGCTGGAGGTGGTCTCTTCAGGTTCTATCTCCTTGATGTTGGCTATTTTGGCTAATGTCATCCCCACTGGTTTCTGGGAGCCTCTCACATCCCTGGTGTCTGGGACTTTCTAGAGGTTTCCCCCTCCCCCACAGCTACTTATTTCATTCTTGTGGCCCTCTGGACTTCTCTACTGTCTCATCCCATACCTGGTCCTGTCCCCCCCTTTTTTCTCTCCCTCCCCTCTCCCACCCAAACCACTCCTTCCTTTTGCATCCTATGATTATTTTGTTCCCCCTTCTAAAAGTGTGAAGCATCTGCACTTTTGTTTCCCTTGTTGTTAATCTTTCTGTGGTCTGTGAGTTGTATCATGGGTATTCTGAGCTTTGGGACTAATATCCATTTATCAGTGAGAATATAACACATTATGTCCTTTTGGGTATGGGTTACCTCCTTCAGGATATTTTCTAGTTTTACCCATTTGCCTACAAATTTTGTGAAGTTGTCATTTTTAATAGCTGAGTAGTATTCCATTATGTAAATGTGCCACATTTTCAGTATCTATTCTTCCATTGAGGGACATCAGGGATATTTCCAGATTCTGGCTAGAATATGAATTATTTAAAGCTAGATGTATTAATAATGATATGTATTATTAAAAGCTAGTATAACTCAGAAATTACAAACATCTGCTGCTCTTCTAGAGGATACTGGTTCAATTCCCAACACTCACAGGTGGCTCACAGCCATATGTAACTTCTGTTTCAGAGGATCCAATGCCCTATTCTATCCTCTATGGGTGTGAGACATACCTGTGGTGAACAGATATACATTTTCAGGCAAAACACACATAAACATTAAAATAATTAAATACTTTAGGAAAAAAGAATAATTTGTTTCTTTGCTCCATGTATCTGCTAGGTACACAGAGAACTTGTTCTGGTTTAAGTTTCTATTTTTAACATAAAGCTGGACAATATTGAAATCCTTAATGTTTAAAATTGCAAATGAAGACAGATATATTAAAAACCATGTACTACTAATTCATCGGGAAATGATGAGATTTAAAATACAGCTTGGTATAGTGGTCCACTCTGCTAATTCTAGCACTGGGGAAGCAGAGGCAGACAAATCTCTGAGTTTGAGGCCAGGCTGGTTTACAGAGATTTCAAAATCAGCCAGGGCTATACAGAGAAACCCTGTCTCAAAAAACAAACAAAAAATTTAATGCCAAATTTTAAATGATATTATAGATTCTCATTTGTCTTCTTCTGATCCAAATTTATGTTTTGAATCTTTTTGAAAACTTTTCTTAATTTGCACCTTTATTTGTGAATGTTTGTGTTGGCAGTTCTCAGGAGAAGAAAAATAGCCAGGAAATAAGTTTTAAAGTGATAATCAAGATTTTTTTTTTGACAGGGTTTCTTTGAATAGCCCTGGCTGTCCTGGATCTCACTCTGTAGACCAGGCTGGCCTCAAACTTAGAAATCTGCCCCCCTCTGTCTCCCAAGTGCTGGGAATAAAGACATGCACCACCACTGCCCGGCTGATCATCAACATCCTTAACCATTAGAGAAGTGGAAATTAATTTATTTGTGATTCACTAGCACCCTAGGCCAAATATGTACAAACAAAGAAAATAAAAGATACCAAATGTGAATGAAAAAGGAAACTAGTATTTTATGGTAGTAGGAGGGTAAAAAAAATAGTTCAGTCACAATAGAAGTCTGTAAGAAATTTTTTTGAAAACCTAAAAATATAACTATCATATGACTCAGCTACACTATTCTTAAGGACTCTATATGCTACCACAGACATATTTGCACATCCATATTGTTACACTATTCATAATAATGGGGAAATAGAAACAAGAAACAATCTAGATGCCCTTCAATAGAATAATGAATAATTACAATAAGGTATATATGCACAATGAGATTTTATTCTATGGCAAAGAAAAAGTGAATTTATGAAAGTGTTATATTAAATGATGAAACTCAGACTAAGAAGGACAAACACGAGGAAGTCCGGGAGAACTGGTGTGCACTGGAGGCAGACTGGGAGCACACAGCTTGCTCCTGTGGCATGGAGCTTAGGTTCCAGTCCTGAGGCCTTTGGCGGGAGCCCTCAGACCTCTCTGCTTCAGGATCCATATCAGCCTGGGCTGCAATGCCACATCTCCAAATCCTGCAAGAGGCAAGAGGGGCTTCCGGGAGGCAGACTGGGAGGAGTCAGTGTGCTCTGGTGAATCCAGTGGGCCCCTGTGGGAGCCTTCAGGTGTCTGCTTCAGGATCTGAACAGCCTGGGCCACAGCACTTGGTCTCTAGGAAGTGCGGGAGACCTGGTGTGCACCTGAGGCAGACTGGGAGTGCACATCTTGCTCTGGTGGCACGGAGCCTAGGTTCCGGTCCTGAGGCCTCTGTCAGGAGCCCTCAGATCTCTCTGCTTCCGGATCCAGATCAGCCTGGGCGGCAACACCACATCTCCAGGTCCTGCAAGAGCATTTCCTGGATACCCCATCACACCAGTAAAACAAGATTTGGATTTAAAATCAATCGTCATAATGCTGGTACAGGAACACATGAAGGACATACTTAAAGAAATTCAGGAGAAAATGGATCAAAAGTTAGAATCCCTTGCAAGGTAAACACAAAAATCATTGAAAGAAATTCAGGAGAATACAAAAGCAAATAAGGAGGAAACGCAAAAAAAAAAAAAAAAAAAAAAAAAAAAAAAAAAAACATTTAAAGAAATACAGGAGAACTTTGGTCAACAGGCTGAGCTCATGAAAGAGGAAACACAAAAATCTCTTAAAGAATTACAGGAAAGCACAAACAAGCAAGTGAAGAAGCTAAGCAAAACCATCCAGGATCTAAAATCAGAAGTAGAAACAACTAAGAAAACTCAAAGGGAGACAACTTTGGAGATAGAAAGCCTTGGGAAGAAATCAGGGGACAGAGATGCAAATATCAACAACAGAATACAAGAGATAAAAGGAAGAATCTCAGATGCTGAAGATACCATAGAAACCATGGACTCAACAGTTAAAGAAAGTGCAAAATGCAAAAAGATGGTAACCCAAAATATCCAGGAAATCCAGGACACAATGAGAAGACCAAATCTAAGGATTATAGGCATAGATGAGAGTGAAGATTTACAACTTAAAGGGCCAGCAAATATCTTCAATAAAAGTATGGAAGAAAACTTCCCTAACCTAAAGAGAGAAGGTGGAAGGTGCTGAAGGTGAGGGAAAGGCCATAGAACACAGGTGACATGAAAATGGGTATGGAATTTGGTAGAAAGAAAAATGTGGATGAGCACCAAATACATAGTATTAATTCAAAGAAGGCAAAAAGAATTGGTCACAAGTTACATGGTTTAATTTTACTATGTATAATGAAATAATGCATGAATCTTCTACTGAAATACACATTGAAATATGAAATAGTACAATAATTAATGTACATAAAACACTCAGGACATGTAGCTCCAAAAAGGCAGCAAATGGATTGGAGATTGCTAGAGCTTACATGGAAAAGGTAATGAGATATAAGTGCTTAATGACCAAAGTTTTCTATTGCAGTGATACACTATATCAAGCAGCATAGGATGTACTATATACTTCTGACTTGTACTCCACTTTATAATGATTCTTTAAGTCATGTGACTTTCTTTTGCTTAAATAAAAAGATTCTCTAAATGCCTACAGAATTTTTCAGCAGGTAAAGACCCTTAGCGATAAGTCTATTATCTGAATTTGATTCCTGAACCCAGAGGTGGATGGAGATAACATTCAGAAACTTTCCTCTAACCTTCATTAGTGCCCTTGGCACATGTGCACACACTCACACACACACACACACACACACACACACACAGAGAGAGAGAGAGAGAGAGAGAGAGAGAGAGAGAGAGAGAGATAACAAAACAAATACATAAATACATAAAATGATTTTAACAAACAAACTTCTTTAGGGAAAGTGGGAAAGTGTAACCAGCCTTGGGATGTTACCAGTGAAGTGAAGCAGGAAACAAGTGAAGTCATTTTATTCCATATTCACTCCTTGGCTTGGGCTTCTTAGACAAAGCATCTTTTATTTTTATTTTTTTCAGATTTATTTATTTACACTCCAGATTTTATTCTTCACCCCCAAGGTCTGCTCTCTGACTGTTCAACATCTCATACCTCCTCCCACCCCCCCTGTCTCCAGGAGGATATCCCCACACTCACTCCCAACCCCACCTGAATTCTAAACACCCTGGGTCCTCCAGTCTCTTGAGGGTTATGTGCAGACATGGCAGTCCTCTGCTGTGTGTGTGTTCAGGGCCTCATATCATGCTGCCTGGTGTATGCTACCCGGTTGGTTGTGCAATGTTTGAGAGATCTCAGGAATCCATATTAATTGAGACTGCTGGTCCTCCTCAGCTTCTTACAGATTTTCCATAATTCAACTGCATGGGTCAGCTGCTCTGACCATTGGTTGGGTGCAAGTATCTGCATCTGACTCTTTCAGCTGCTTGTTGGGTCTTCCGGAGGGCGGCCATATTAGGGTCCTTTTTATGAGTGCTCCATTCATAGTCTCAGGAATAGTGTCAGGCCTTGGGACCTCCCCTTGACCTGGATTCCACTTTGAGCCTGTTGCTGGACCTTCTTTCCCTCAGGCTCTTCTCCATTTCCATCCCAGTAGTTCTTTCAGACAGGAACAATTATGGGCCAATGTCTTAGTCAGGGTTTCTATTCCTGCACAAACATCATTACCAAGAAGCAAGTTGGGGAAGAAAAGGTTTATTCTGCTTATACTTCCACATTGCTGTTCATCACCAAAGGAAGTCAGGACTGGAAATCAAGCAGGTCAGGAAGCAGGAGCAGATGCAGAGGCCCTTCCTTACTGGCTTGCTTGCCCTGGCTCCCCTTGCTCTTTTCTTGTATAGAACCCAAGACTACCAGCCCAGAGATGGCACCACGTACAGTGGGCCCTCCTCAAGTGAGAAAATGCCTTACAGTTGGATCTCATGGATGCATTTCCTCACCTGAAGCTCCTTTCTCTGTGATAACTTCAGCTTGTGTCAAGTTGACACAAAACCAGTCAGCACAGTTAGAGTTTTGACTGTGGGATGGCAACCCCCTCCCTCATTTGATGCCCCATCTTCTGCTGGAGGTGGACACTACAAGTTCTCTCTCCCCACTGTAGGACATTTAGGACATTTATCTAAGGTGCCTCCTTTTGAGTGCTGAGAGACTCTCACCTCCCAGGTCTCTGGTGCATTCTGGAGGGTCCCCAAACCTCCTATCTTCTGAGGTTGCCTGTTTCAATTCTTTCTGCTGGCTCTCAGGGTTTCAGTCTTTTTCACTCACCCAATACCAGATATGGTTCCCCTCTCCCTCTCCAACCCCTGTCACTTTCCCTCCCAGGTCCCTTTCTTCCTTAACCCTTGTGATTGCTTTCTTCTCCCTCCCAAGTGAGACTGAGGTACCCTCACTTGCGCCCTTCAGTTTGTTGAACTTTTAGAGTTCTGTGGACTGAATGTTGGGTATTCTGTAGATTTTTTTGGAGGGTGGGGCTAATATTCACTTATTAATGAGTTTATACCACACATGTCCTTTGGTATCTGAGTTACCTCACTCAGAATGATAATTTCTAGTTCAATCCATTTGCCTAAAAACTCAGAATGTCCTCGTTCTTAATAGCTGAGTAGTATTTCATTATCTAAATGAACCATATTTTCTATATCCATTCAAAATTTTCTTCCATTGGGCATTTGATTTACTGCTTTGTCTCAGTAATATATCTTATCACTGTCTACCAGGACATAGGAATAAACTATATTTGAAACCATAAAGGTCCTGTGGCTTCTTAGTCTCAGTAGTCATATGGTAGCTGGGCAGTTAGTAAGGAACCACTATAAATGTACAAAGCTACCAAGGATATGATTTATTTTTTTCTTTATAAATACTCATTAATAGATTTGTGTAGTCACTTTATAGATCAAAGTAATTACAGACTATGAATACTTCTAAATCATCCATGAAAACAAAACCAACTATCAAATTAATTTACTAACTATCACTGTAGATAATAAATTTATCATTTAAGGGTCCTAGTTCTATTAGGTAAAAGGCACTTTTGAGAAATTGATGTAAGCTCTAGCTTTTTGAACAGATGAGTTTGGAAAGATAGAGTTAATCTCTATAATGTTTAACCCAATACTACTATTTGTTTTGTTTGTGGGTTTTAAGAACCTTTTTTTTTTATTAATTTAAGAATTTAATATGACATTTTCAGTCATCATCAGCCCCAACTCCAATCCCTCCAAGATTCATCACCTTTCTTACCCTTCCAATTTTGTGTCATCATTTTTGTAAAATCTTATCAAGGACAATTTTGTGACCCATAGACTATTAGGTTGGTGGTGACATGCCAACGCATACATAAACAATTAAATAAATAAACAGTAAAATAAAATAAATAAAATGAAATAAAAATTTGACAAGCTGAAGAGTGGGATAGATGGTTCAGTGGTTAACAGTACTTATGACTCTTGTTTTGTTTTGTTTTGTTTTGTTTTGTTTTAAGATAGGGTTTCTCTGTATAGCCCTGACTGTCCAGGAACTTCCTTTGTAGACCAGGCTAGTCCAAGACTCAGAGACCCACTTCCCTCTGCATCTTGAGTCTTGGGATTAAAGGCAGTTATAGGCAGACAGCTACACTTGTTACTATTAAGAGTACCTGGTACTACATCATGATTCATATCTATCTGTAACATCAGATTTAGAGGTTCTGACACAGTCTTCTGGCCTCCATGGGAGCTAGACATGTACATGATGTCCATATATTCATGTTGACTGAACACTTACAAAAATAAAATATAATAATTATTTGTATATAATTTTAATATGAGAAAATACCTTATTTCCCAAACAATTTTCTCAAATTTTCTTCTCAGTTACTTGTTTGCCAATTAGTACCACTATCTCATATAAACATAAAATTTTTCAATATCATCTTTTTGGCAAATATACAGGGACCACATTTTTCTGAAGTCTATTCAGAGTTAATTATAATAATTATACCATGCAAGAATTTGTTGTTCTCCATACAGATGCAAGACAAGGCAAATATTTTCACAAGGTTGTAATGGGAATGGTCTTTCAACATGGACTTTGAAAGAGCTCTATGACTGAAAGACTGCTGATTCTAATACCAATGATATTTCTGACGTTTCTGGGTTTTAAAGTTATTGTGAAGCAGTTATAAAGAAGGATTTGGGTCAAAGGGTAAAAAAAAACTTCATAAATATTAATTTTCTTGCCCAAGATTTGCTTATCTTCATAAATTTTCTACATATTGTTACTTACTTGTGGATATTCTAGAGCTCGAGTTATTTTCTTTCTTTTTTTTATTTTTTATTTATTTATTTTTCTATATTCTTTGTTTACATTCCAAATGATTTCCCCTTTCCTGGATCCCCCCTCCCAATATGTCCCATAAACCTTCTCTCCATCCATTCTCCAATCACCTCCCTCCTTTTTTTCTCTGTCCTTATATTCCCCTCCAATGCTAGATCAATCCTTTCCAGAACCCAGATGCCCCTTAAAGGAGGAATGGATACAGAAAATGTGGTATATTTACACAATGGAATACTACTCAGCAATTAGAAACAATGAATTCACAAAATTTTTAGGCAAATGGTTTGATCGAGTTATTTTCTAGTGCTTTTGTTGATTTTATGGAAAAGCATAATTACAGAGATAATCTTTACCAACTTGTTCTGTTAAGTTTAGAATATTAGTTAAGGGTTCTTGTGTAGATTGAAGATTGACAACCTTGCTAATAAGACAACTCTCTTAAAGAATACCATAATAAATATAGAAGCTAATTTAATTTAAATATTTAATATAATCTAAAAAACAGAATAGTAACTAATGGGAGATACACAAGAAAGACTCCCTTTCTTATTTTCCTTTCCCCCTGTTTGTATGTCACATCTCCATTCCTATAAACACATTTACAATATGCTCACCTCTATACTGAAATTTTACTACCATTCAGATTTCAACAAAGCTTGTTAATATAGGAATGCTCATAAGTGATATGTATATATATATATATATATATATATATATATACATCTACATACATACATGCATACATATACACATACATACACACACATATATTTTCACTTGATGGCCCTTGATAATGCATAGCACACTGCTGTAAGGAAAGAGAACCAGTATAGTTCACTTAGCACTGCTAACATTGAATGTTAGAACATACTCTGTTACTCCTGCAAGGATATAGTGTGAAAACAAAATAATAACATCAATATCAACAGCAGCAGCAACAACAGCAACAATAACAGCAACAACAAAAACTTCATTCAGGAATGGTTTCAGTCCCCAAATACTTGAACAGACTCTGGGGTTTCATTTCTATGGTTATATTCTAATAATACTGCTGTGAAAAGGGTAAAGCAAATCCATGTATCAAATAATTGACAATTAACAATCTGAGGGTTCACATCAAAGAGCTACATACACTTTAGGATCACTCATTTGACAGTCCTTAAAAGGAACAAACTAGCATATTATTCTAGTTTCTTATGGGCATGAGGGAATATTGCCTTTGTAATTAATTGGCAACAAGATTGCTATCTAACTTTGCAGTTTTGAAAATGATTTATCACCTAAATAATGACTCAAAATTTTAAGTGTCAATTATCCTCACTGGTGTTTAACTATAGTAGTTAAGGTACTTTAGTTCTTTAGATTTGAAAAGGATTTTAAAATATGGCATGTACAAAATGTTACTTGACCTATGTCGAAACCTGTCAAAATAGCTTATATAATAGGAAATGTGAAATTAGCAGCATATATGTGCCATAGAAAATTTGGATATACTGTAATCCACAAGGTATGTCATATATCTCTCCTTTTCAAACTTTTGCTTGAGAGAATTTATCAAATTCTAGATTCAAGAGGTTGGAATGTTGTTCAGTCCCAGCACGCAAATTACATAGCCCACAAAACGAATACCCTCCAGCTCATTCTTTTGTGGCCTCTGTGGACACCTGTACACAATCCACTTAGATTCATGGATACTCATACACATCAGTAAAACTGATACAAAATGAAAAATGCATATTGCAAATTGGAGCTCTGGGCAGGGGACTAACCATCTTTATGCATAAATAAGACTCATGTTCTTAAGTCAGCATTGCAAAAGTGAATGGATACATGTTCGAAATTGGACTTTACTTTAACATATGATGTTTTTAATTTTATCCCCTTTTATTTTCCTGTATTGAGGATTCAAGTTATGTTAATTAATTTCTGGGATTAGGGAAGGAATTGAGAAATGGAATGATAGAAAGCTACTACATGTGTAAATAATATATTGTGAGTCAAGACCAATTCACACAATTCAAAATCTGAGAAATATGTGAAAATATTCTAGAGGTACAACAACCAGATGGATTTAAAGTACCAGTAAAATGACACTGGATGTGCTGAAAGAAATCTTTGAATTATAGCATTGTGAGCTCAGTGTTAGCTGGAAAGGTGAATAAGACTTTGGCAGCACCATGGCATCCAATTACTTTTGTACAAAAGAAAGAATTTGCAATAATGGAGGTCCACGGCTACTTGTAGCTGTAACACATTTTTCTATGCTCTTTTAAAGAAAAAAACAGCAAATGCAGATAATTCAACCCTTCTTTCCAATGCACTAAAAATATAAGGGATGCCATAATTCCTTCAGGCTGAAGGAAAATACAGACTTCCTTGAATGTGGATAACTAAACCATGCCAATTTTCCATACAGCTTGCAGTAAATTGCTGACTGCATATTTGTCTTAGACTGCAATGCCAAATAAGGCTTCTGCCAGAGGCCATAACCCAAGCCTAGAGGAAAATATGCTTCTATTGTTTTTATAGCCTTACATACAGTCAATTAATGAGGGAAGATTTCCACCTGTGTATATCAATGAAAGGCTAACAGAAAGAAGAGGCAAATGTGGCACAGACATTCATAGTGACTTCAAATATAGAACTCATTCAATTAAAACTGTAAAGCAAATAATGCATAGAAGTAGAGACAAGCACCAAGAGAGTCTAGAAGCATATTATTCTTCAAAATATAATTGAGACATAATTCAGTGTCCTGGTGATAAAGTGGGGCTTTACTTCACCATGGCAGTGAAGTAAACTGATTGTCCCTAGCCCGTTTCATAATCTGCACAATGTAATAATTTGGTAATACATGTCCTTACTGTTGGAAATTTAGTCCAAGACGCAACAGAATCCACAGAATTTGTTAGAATGCTAGAAATACAGACCCTCATCCACATCTACATGGATGAAGTCCATCTCTGGCTTAAACAACATATAGACAATATGAGATGCACATGCTCACTGAAATCTAAGAATCGATAATTACGAATATTTCATCCCAGTTCCTGTTTCATGTTAGCAATGCACTAAGTAGAATTACCATTGCTAAAGCTTTCTTTTCTACTTGAGCCTAGCCTAGTAATCATGGTGTTTCTGGATGGCTGCTTTCCTGACCATACCACTAAACTCACCTCCACAAGGCCATACTGGCTTTCACTGCTCCTTTCTTCTAACTCTTTCCCATTTCCTTAAGTTCTTAGGGCCCACACTATAAAGAACAGGCTCTTGGCTGACTGGCATGAGGAAATTCATTCTGGATTTATGGACTTATTACATATATACATATGGTAGAATCATGTCCATTTCATATTGTGGTCATTTGGGGGCATTTTATTTAGGTTACTTGAGTAACTGGAAAATCAAATGACAGAAACTTTAATGCTAGCTCAGTTTCAGTGGTTTTAGTGTGGAACTGGAAGGCACCATCAATCTAAGCATATGACAGGCAGAAACATCATGGATGATACCCAAAACAGAACAAAGTTGCTTACCTCAAGATAGCTAAGAAGTAAAGAGAGTCAAACAGGTATAGGAATAAGAGTTACCATCAAAAATGCCCTCAACGGAACAAATGGATCTCTCTGGGAAGGGGAAAGAGGAACACTCCTCCACTGCTGGTGGGGTTGCAAATTGGTACAACCACTCTGGAAAGCAGTCTGGAGGTTCCTCCGAAAACTGGGCACCTCACTTCCAGAAGATCCTGCTATACCACTCCTGGGCATATACCCAGAAGACTCCCCACCATGTAATAAGGATACATGTTCTACTATGTTCATAGCAGCCCTATTTATAATTGCCAGATGCTGGAAAGAACCCAGGTATCCCTCAACAGAAGAGTGGATGCAAAAAATGTGGTATATCTACACAATGGAGTACTATTCAGCCATTAGAAACAATGAATTCATGAAATTCTTAGGCAAATGGATGGAGCTAGAGAATATCATACTAAGTGAGGTAACCCAGACTCAAAAGGTGAATCATGGCATGCACTCACTAATAAGTGGATATTAACCTAGAAAACTGGAATACCCAAAACATAATCCACACATCAAATGAGGTACAAGAAGAAAGGAGGAGTGGCCCCTGGTTCTGGAAAGACTCAGTGAAACAGTATTGGGCAAAACCATAACGGGGAAGTGGGAAGGGGTGGGTGGGAGGACAGGGGAAGAGAAGGGGGCTTACGGGACTTTCGGGGAGTGGGGGGGCTAGAAAAGGGAAATCATTTGAAATGTAAATAAATTATATCGAATAAAAAAATAAAAAAAAACAGCTTTTGTGTGTGGATTAGGGGTGGTGGCAGCAGGTGGGAAAAGGAGACGGATGGATGGCAGGAGAGATGTAAATGGAGAGAGATAGCACAGGGCAGACAGATAAAATGGGGGAGTTTGTAGTGTATGGAAACCTATTGCAGTAGAAACTTCCTGGAATCTATGAGGGTGACTAGTCCCTAGTAATGGAGGATATGGAATCTGTACTAGATGTAATTTTCAGCAAAGCAATATTTTTAGTAGTAGTACAGGGTGGCATTTGGCTGCATTTTGGGGCAAGATGGTCCCATGGAGCTTCTCAAAAAAAAAAAAAACAAAAAAAAAAAAAACAAACTCAGGATGATGATAGAACAGAGCATTGCTCTTCACAAATTGACTGTGGGTCCCCATTGCCTAGGACATCTACTACAGCTCATTGAATATAGAGAAGTCAAGGTGGAACTCTCACACCTACCTTCCAATCTCTCTGGTGTGTAGGCAAACTGCAGGGTACAGAAACAGAAACCTGGACACCAACCAAGCCATAAAACCCTTCACCTACAACATTTTCTCTTTTCAAAATGTGCTGGCATACTTATAGTGCACAACTTGTGGGAGTAGCCAACCAATGTCTGATTTAACTTGAGGCCCAGGATATGAGAGTAAGCCTGCTTGAATGGCCAGGAACCAGAGCCTGGAGAGTCATCTGATATAGAAGCATAACTACTCATCCCCCCTAATGTCAGTAAAATGATTCCTAATGGTATTCTGCTATGCTCATAAATCAGTGCCTTGCTCTGTTATCATCAGAGAGGCTTCCTCTGGAAGGCAGCAATTGGGAACCGATGCCAAACATTATGCAGAGACAGTCTAAAATGAAGGGTCCCACTGGGGCCCTTCCATTGGAGATTGGGGAACTCTAAAGAAGAGAGAGAAGAAAGATTTTAGGAGTCAGAGTGATCGAGGACACCAGAGAACATGGCTCACTGAATGAATTAAGCTGGGCTTGTACAGACTCACAGAGTTTGAAGCAGCAAGCACCTAGCCTGCTTGGGTCTGTACCAGGTCCTCCATATACATGCTATGGTTAGCTGGTAACCTGCTGCTTTTGTGGTACTCATAAGAGTTATAGAGACTGTGTCTCTGCTCTTTTGCCTGCTCTTGAGACTCTTTTCTTCTCACTGGGTTGCCTTGTCCATTCTCAATATGTGGTCTTTTGCTTACTGCATCTTGTTTTGGCATGTTTGGTTGTTTTCTTTTGAAGCTCTGCTCCTTTCTTAAGGGAAACAAAGGATGAGTGGATTTGGGTAAGTGAGGACATGGGGGAAGCTAGAACCAGTGAACAGAGGGTAAACCACAGTAAGGAAGTATTGCACAGGGAAAGGATATATTTTCAATAAAAATGCCCTACAGGGAGTTTTTCCCATCAAACTACCTCCAAACAGCCCATTTAATATGACTATATCAGAGCATTTATCCCACATCACTAATGAAGTTAATGTTCTCATGATCAAATCTATAGTATAAATGGGAACTAAGATTCCAGCAAATTTGAACCATAACAACTAATAGCAAGGACTTTGAAGTTAAAATTGTGTCTTTGTAATCTTAAATGAGTCACCTAACTTCTATGAGCTTATATGAATTGTAATTTACATGTAGTAATACAGTGAAAATATGCCATAGAGAATTTATTTTTTTTGAGAATTTATGAATAACATTATATTATTTTCTTGATCACACTATATTTATCAATCATCCAGTCATGGTATATTTATAATACCATGAAAATAGTATTATATCTGCTTTCAGAAAAATAAATTAATATTTAAAACATAAAACAAAGTAAAACATAAAGCAAACTTCATCCAGATATAAGAAATAGACAATATTAGAAATAATGATGGTTTGGGCATAATGTCAGGAAGGGGAGTAGCAAATGGAAGTATATTCAGTATTAATTTTTGAAAAATGCATTTGGATAAATACAGACATATAAAACTAACCAAGCCAAGGTCAAAATTATAAGCCCAAAATTAGATGGCAGGGCAGGAAGGCAATATGGTCATCTTCAAAGATTAGCTTGTGGATCAATTCAGAGGCTACTGAGTAAGCCAGAAGACAACAAATCTATAACCAGGCATTTCAAATATGAACAGTCTGTTGGTCAAATCAAATTGAAGAACCAATTGTTCACAAGTTCAAACTTAAAACTTCTGCAATTAATAGTTCTGTATTTGTTAAAAATCTTTTGCTGTCATTTTTTATAAAAGGTGAATATTATTCCCATAAACTGACTCCAAATGATTTATTTATACCCACAAAGTAATGAATCTTTCAATCCTAATCAGAGAAACTTCTATTTGCAGTAGATAGTGATTAACCAGAGAACCACACCTGGTCAATATGCAGATAGTGAAGATTGTTCTACCCTATGTGGACTATATATACCCCTGTCCTTCATCCTAAGGCTCAGTGACCATTGTGAAAGTGATACCAGAAATAGTGTAAGAGCCAGAGAGGATATGGATGATACAAGGTAAGCGTGTCTTCTAACCATCTCAGGGCAGTTTCACAAATGAATATGGTTGTGACAATATACAGATGATCAGTGCAAGCCCAAGTGAGACCAAATCCCAACATGGAGATCCTGCCAATTGTTGGCTTCATGGAGAGGGAGAGTCAGTTTTCTCTAACAGTATAGTCACTTGTACTTGCATGCATTTACCACACTCTAGTAGAAAGCTACACATCTGAGCAACACAAAATTTGAATGGATGGAAAGTGAAGGTACATCTGGGAAGGGTTTGGGAGGTAAATTAAATATCATCAAAATATTATAAAATAGTCAAAGAACAAAGGATTTATTATGAACTGAAAGGAAGGAACACATAAATAGGAGCAGGGCCACAATTATTCTGAAAAGAAAAGAAAACAGTTTTTGAGAGACTAGAAAGATGTGTTGGGGAAAATGTTACTGGTTGACCAAGAGCTTCCCTGACAGCTTTCCCACTAGTAGCAACCATAAAAATTGATACAACTCCATAGAGAACAATGTTCCAATATAAATGCAAAAGCCTAAAATTGTCATACCTTATGACAATATATTATATTGAGCCATAAAATCTGTCATAGGAAGATAATATTAAATATCAAAAAAGTTTTATTCTCTTTAACCATGTTTTACTTATTTTCTGAGAATTTCATGACATTTATATTGCTTATATTCTTTCTTCTCCCCCACACCCTCTCACATCCTGTCTAACCTCCTTACCCACCCAACTTCATGTAACTTCTTTCTCCTTAAGAGACTCAGACAAATAAAAAATTGCTCGCACTCACGCACATGCACAAAAGCACACATACAATCCCCCTACACACCACAAACAAACAAAAATAACCCATGGAGAGTTGGTCAACAATTCCTTTGTGGGCTTCCTGTTATGCAGGGTGGTCAATGTGCTCAGTGTCACTCTATTGCAGTAAACTAACTCTATGGATCACAGCAGCAATCAGATACTAATAGCTCCTCTCAACAAGAAATAGGTCTTCAGGCCTACCTCAATTCTTCCAAGCTGAGATTTTGTCTCACTAAAAATTTTATTTTTTACAAAAGACCCATGACACATTTGGCAACCTTAATAGTATGATTGATAGCTACAGGGATTGAAAATATTTTTCCTGTTAAGATTCTAGTTGTTCTGTTGAAACAGAGATCTAGTCTGGAACAGATTTCACAACTCTTCTGTGGAATAGGAACATGAACCTCTGTTTCAATTTTTCCCACATGTCCTCTCTCTGAAGGATTAATTACTTCATAAAACACTTGGCTAGGGCCTTTTTCTTCTCTCAAACCTGCCTGAAAATGTCATACTTCAGTCAGGAGACTTACAACAAGATCCAATCTGAGGAAAAATTGGATGAAGAAAGTGTGGTTTTAATGCTGATTCCATTTACTGAGGAGCTCACCACAGAATATCCTACAGAATCAAATGTTTCTTCAACCATAGATCACGAACCACCAATTCATTCTCTGGTAAGGCATGAGGGAATCAAACACCCAACAAAAACCATACCAAGCACCTCTCCTCCGGCCACCCCACCTCCTGTTAGTAGTATGTCCAGGAACACTTTTCGGGAATGGTGCCATTAATGTAACCTGAGTACGGATGTCAAGAAAGTTGAAGCTTATTTGAGACTTCAGAGACATTAATATTCTAAACAAGAATGTTATATTCCCTACACATCTCATGAGGCCAGAATGAAGCTGTGTCCCAAGAAACTCAAGATTGGGCTTCCAATCGGGCATCCAAGCAGCTGCCAAAGAAGGAAGCAGTAGAGTGGTATACTGGAAATTCTAACTTGACCTCAGTGGTCCACACTTGCAGCCTGGGAAAAGAATGACACGAGAGCTGCTCAGTCAGTGTCTGTGAATAGCTGTTCTTTTTCCTCTACTGTAGACGTCTTTCTGACACATACCACTGGATTCAGATGGTGTGTTGTCCACGGCAGGCAGCACTCTGCAGATAGGAAATGCTGGGTTCACTTGCAATTTCATGATGGTCAGACCTGGGTTCCAGACACTCTCAAAGGATGAATGTTCTCTTCTTGTTACTAGCCAGTGTTATCCCAGAACCGGAATTGGAAGATAATTTACTCTGTCCAGAATGTATGTGTTCACAGCAACAAGAATATCATGAGAAACTTTAAAATTTGAAGTCATACAAAGAAAAATGTTCTACTCTCAAATATGCCACCTTAGACAATATCAAGGTTTGACTCTGGTCTGAAAGGAATGGAAGAAGCAAAGAAAAACATTCTGTGTTCACTATAATGGCTAAAAAACTGAAAATCAGTCTTCACAGTCCCTCCTGTCTCTTCCAGCAGAATAGAGAATCTGCAGACAAATCAGCATCCATCGATCTAATATCACCCTGCTAAATCATAACATCTTTGCCATCTCCTCATGGTCTTGGGCTGGATTTGCTAAATGCTTAGCTATCTGAGAAATTATTTTATTGTACTGGGTTTGTTTTGCGGTATTGTTATTTCATAGATTTTTTGGGGGGAACAGGGATCAGTTTCAAATTAGCAAAGCAGAAAGTCCTTTTTAAAAGATTTTTTGAGTAAGGCTTTATCATGTAGTAACTCTACCTGGCCTGGGAATTCTAGGTAGACGAGAAATTTGTAGTGGTCTTCCTAAGTGTTGGGATTTACATGCCTGTACCACACTGCCTAGCCAGTACTGATATATTTTTGACTATAGTGTAGAGGTCATTCCTTAGGCTAAACAATCTGTGGGTGTTGACAAGTGTCTAGAGTGCCATACATTTGAAATCATGCAGTATTGATTGGCTTTTACCTAGCAATATGCATGTGAGAAATATCCATGATTGGCTTCCAGATTGGCTTTTACCCAGCAATATGCATGCGAGAAATATCCTTGTCCTTGTTTGATGTTTCTATTTAATGCTGAAATTCCATAGTCCAAGATGTGCCTTGTGAATGGATGCTATTACTAGTGGATACCTAGTTTTATTTTTTATATATTTAAGACAGAGTCTCTTGCAGCACAGGCTGACCTTGAATATTTTAATGTTTTAAGAAATGTATAGCTTAACATTTCCTATGGTGATCACACTCATCATCCTTGTCTTCTCTTATTGCATTGTAGTCCTACCAATCCCACCTCCAGGAGCACCCACATAGACATGAATACTATGAATACAATGTACTAGTGTACAGGCAGCTCTCCAGCAACTAAACTAACTGCTGATGGCTCTCCATGCTCCAGTGGTCATCAACTGCCAGTAGTAGTTTCCGAGAAAGATCATGGCCCCCACAAACCCCTCATTTCTCCTTGGCTGAATGTTAATGGACTTGATTCTTGGGTTTTCATTTCCTAAATGCTAAAGTGTACCACCCAGTATAGTGCTGGGCATTCAACTCAGGGCTGTATGCACGCTAGCAAGTCACATACTTTACAAAGTTACATTTCTAGCTGTAAATTTATGGTAAGGATAGAGACCATGTAGGGCCCAGGCTGGTCCCCCAAACTCACAAACACGCCTCAATGTCTATTCAGTCTTGCACACAGGTTTGAGAGAGCTGCATCTTGTGCTTGTCTTCAGGAACTCATTGTGTAACCCAGGTTGATGCCAAGTTCTTGATCTTGTCTCTGATTCTCATATCACCAGATTTAAAGGTGCGCTATTACACCCAGATTGCAGGCATGAGGGAGTGATGTATTGTTAGCATTAAACCAAGTCTTCCATAGCTCTGGGTAGCTTCAAACTTTCCTTACAGCTGAGGATAAACTTCTGATCCCCTTGCCTAAGTGTTAGCATGGATATGTACCACCATTTCCACATTTTTGAAATCTTTCTGAGGTTTTCTGTATCCTACTCAAGCACTTGATATATTGGGCTATATTCCTAGCTTAGCATCATCACTTCTGCTTTCTGAGCTGACCCAGGTTGAGCTTTGTAGCCCATGCTGGCCATGGAACTAATTCTAACTCAGCCTCCTCAGTGGTCTCATAAAAAGTAACATGCATAGAGAGCAGAGCTGTGAACAGATTCTGCAAGAGTCTAATCCCAGATCCTTGAAGGTGGAAGCCAGAGAATAAGGAGAAGCACAAGGCCAGGCTTATATACGGCAAATGCTAAATTGAGGCCAGATTGGGCTATATAGTAATTTTGGGATTTTGTGGCTAGACTGTGCCACATGAGAACAAAAAATGACAAAAAGAAAAATGAAAGAAAAAAGAAATGAATGGATCAATGAATCAAAGAAAGAAAAGAGGAGGAGGAGCGACTCAAGAATCATTTGGGGGTCTTGGAGAGATGACTCAGTAGTTAAGAGCACTGGATGATCTTCCAGAGGTCTTGAGTTCAACACACAGCAACCACATGGTGGCTTATAACCATCTATAATGAGATCAAGTGCCCTCTTCTGACCTGCAGGCAAACATGTAGGCAGAATGATGTACACATGATAAATCTTTTCTTAAACACACACACACACACACTTGGCTACATAATTTCTTAAATACCGAGGGCTCTTTACTTCCTTACAGAGAAATATTAAAATGAAAACTATGTGACAGATTAGTAACTAGGATTAATTTGGTTTTCTACTGCTGTGATGAAACACATGACCAAAAGCAATCTGAGGAGGAGAGGATTTATCTGGCTTACACTTCCATATTATAGTTGAGCATGGAAAGAAGTCAGAAGAGAGTCAGGCAGGAATAGAACCTGGAAGCAGGATCTAATACAGAGTCCATGAAGGAATGCTGCACATTGGTTTGTTCATCATGGCTTGGTCATCCAGCTATTTTATTTAGCTTAAGACCACTAGTCCAAGAAAAGCACCAACCTCAATGGCCTTGGGCTTCCCATCAATCATTATTAAGAATATTCCCTATAGCCAGATCTTACAAGTCACTTTCTCAATTGTAGTACCCTCCTTTCAGATGACTGTAGCCGGTGTCAAGTTGACACAAAACTAGCCAGCACACCATCCTATGCTCTTTAGTTTCTTCCCATGAAATAGTGAGAAAAGGGGAGGTACTGTTACATGACCCTCAACTAAGTAATACTATTTCAAATAAATTTTCCCATGAGAAAAACTATTTCTCCATTACGTATCAAAAACATATCTATTTCATAAACCTAAAAAGAAATCTGGCATTTTTTAACTTCCTTACACACATTCTTCACTAGACTTGATATGAACCCCTATCAAGTTACATTTAGAACACATATCTAAATAAGAAACGCCTTCTTGGATGTTACCAAAAAGCTTGAATTTCTACATCATAGAATAGATTTATGAAATTTAGACAGTCTAGACTAATGTACAAATTAGACTCCAGAAATATTATCAATGAGAAGACATTTGAAACTATTTTGATTTGGCTATCTTATAACAGTAGATTCTTACCTTTGTTATCTCAAAAAACTCTTATGTTCAGTATGTTTATATAATCATTATAATCATGCATTATTGCATAATTAGTGTAAGTACATGTAATCAGCTCTAATATATAATCACATAATTGAGTCATTGTAAAACAAGTTCTTGTGAATCTAAACATAATGCTTTGTATATCTGTAAAATATAAATACTATTTTTATTTGAACTGGTTATAATGGGATTTTATTTCCTATCAGTAGTTACCATATTCAGGAGCTAGCCTTCCACTTGACATTGTAATAAAATGCATATACATTCTGTTCCTTTTCTTCTAAATCACATGGTGAAATCAGATTACCCTCTTAAAGGCATTAATTATTTGATATACAATAAATTGTTTCACAATGTTTGAAACCATGGGTCTCATCAGATATGATGCAAGATGGTCCTATAGGGAGACATATAACAATATGTAACAAATATCTTTATGTACAAATGAGTATACATGTATCTGCAATTAAAAGCTATTCTAACGTACTACAGACTAGATTACAATTCTGCTAGAGTTTGAATAATGTAATAGGAAAACAACTTTATTTTGATTTCTACTTTTAAAAGATAGGCATTGAAATAATAGACTTTTATAAAGGACACCATCTTAAAGATATCCATCCATTGTTGAAGATCAACTGACCATAGGTGTAGGGTTCATTTCTGGGTCTTCAATTCTTTTCCATTGAAACCTGCCTCTCACTGTACAAATACCATGCGGTTTTTAACACTATTGCTCTGTAGTACTGTTTGAGGTCTGGGATACTGATTCCCCCAGAAGTTCTTTTACTGTTGAGAATAGTTTTGGTTTTTTGATGTTCCATATGAATTTGAGAATTTCTCTTTCTAACTCTGTGAAGAACTGAGATGGGATTTTGATGAGGATGGCATTGAATCTGTATATTGCTTTTGGCAAGATGGCCACTTTTACTATATTAATCCTGCTAATCCATGAGCATGGAAGATTTTTCCATTATCTGAGGTCTTCTTCAGTTTCCTTCTTCAGAGACCTGAAGTTCTTGTCATACAGATCTTTCACTTGTTTGGTTAGAGTCACACACAGATACTTTATATTGTTTGTGGCTATTGTGAAGGGTGTCATTTCCATAATTTCTTTCTCAGTGTGCTTATTCTTTGAGGATAGGAAGGCAACTGATTTGCTTGAGTTGATTTTATAACCTGCCGCTTTGCTGAAGTAATTTATCAGCTGTAGGAATTCTCTGGTGGAGATTTTTGGGTCACTTAAGTATACTATCATATCATCTCCAAATAGTGATAGTTTGACTTCTTCCTTTCCAGTTTGTATCCCTTTGACATCCTTATGTTGTCTAATTGCCCTAGATAGTACCTCAAGTACTATATTAAAAAGATATGGAGAGAAGGGGCAGCCTTGTATAGTCCCTGATTTTAGTGGGATTGTTTTGAGTTTCTGTCCGTTAAGTTTGATGTTTGCTATCAGTTTGCTGTACATTGCTTTTACTATGTTTAGGTATGGGTTTTGAATTCCTCTTCTAGGATCTAAAACCATCCAGTGGAAAAAAGATAGCCTTTTCAACAAATGGTGCTGGTTCAACTGGAGGTCAGCATGCAGAAGAATTCAAACTGATCCATTCTTATTTCCTTGTACTAAGCTCAAGTTCAAGTGGATCAAGGACATACGCATAAAACCTGACACACTGAAACTAATAGAAAAGAAAATGGGAAAGACCCTTGAGGACATGGGAACAGGGGAAAATTTCCTGAACAGAACACCAATAGCTTATGCTCTAAGATCAAGAATTGACAAATGGGACCTCATAAAATTTCAAAGTTTCTGTAAGGCAAAGGACACTGTCAAAAGGACAAAACAGCAACCAACAAATTGGGAAAAAACCTTCACCAACCCTACATCCAACAGAGGGCTAATATCCAATATATACAAAGAACTCAATAAGTTAGACTCCAGAGAGGTAAATAACCCTATTAAAAAATGGGGTACAGAACTAAACAAAGAATTCTCACCTGAAGAAGATCGAATGGCTGAGAAGCACCTTAAGAAATGTTCTACATCATTAGTCATTAGGGAAATGCAAATCAAAACAACCCTGAGATTTCACCTTACACCAGTCAGAATGGCTAAATTTAAAAACTCAGGAGACAGCAGGTGTTGGCAAGGATGTGGAGAAAGAGGAACACTCCTCCACTTCTGGTGAGATTGCAAGATGGTACAACCACTGTGGAAATCAGTCTGGCGGTTCCTCAGAAAACTGGGCATGACACTTCCTGAGGACCTTGCTATAACACTCCTGAGCATATACCCTGAGGACTCCCTGGCATGCAATAAGGACACATGCTCCACTATGTTCATAGCAGCCTTATTTATAATAGCCAGAAACTGCAAAGAACCCAGATGTCCCTCAGTGGAGGAATGGATACAGAAAATGTGGTATATTTACACAATGGAATACTACTCAGCAATTAAAAACAATGAATTCATGAAATTCTTAGGCAAATAGTTGGTACTGGAAAATATCATCCTAAGTGAGCTAACTCATTCACAAAAGAACACACATGGAATGCAGTCACTAATAAGTAGATATTAGCCAGAAGATCTGAATACCCAAGACACAATTCACATAACAAATCATCCTCAAGAAGAAGGAAGTGAGGGCCCTGGTACTGGAAAGGCTTGATGCAGCAATGTAGGGGATTACCAGGACAGAGAAGTGGGAGAGAGAATGGGCGGAGGGAAGAGGGCTTATGGGACTTATGTGGAGTGGGGAACCAAGAACCAGGAAATCATTTGGAATGTAAACAAAGAATATAGAAAAACAGATATCCATCCAAACTCTAAAGAGGATCATAATGAACATTCTGAACATCTTCATTTGAAATTTGTGATGTATATAAGACCTGAATTGAAATATTTTTACTCAGTTTTTTAAGTGCCAAGTTTGGTTGAAATTATTTAGCATTACATAATTTCAATTGATATCCTTTATAATTTCTTTAAAATGTTTTAAAATACAATATTTTATGTTTATGGGTGTTTTGTTTCTATGTATGTTGTTCACCGTGTACATACCTGGTACTCTCTGAGGCAAAAAGAAGGGGTCAGTCTATTATAAGACACCATATGGGTGCTAGTAAACAAACACAGATCTTCTGCTAGATCAGTACTCCAAACCATTAAATCATCTTTCCATTACCCTTTCTGTATTTGTGCATATAAAGTATACAAGAACTGGGCTGCTCGGTGGGTCATCTGTGTGTCAACCTGGCCAGGAGGTTTTTAGCCCAGCATACTCTCCTGGCACTTTCAGGGAGCATGCACGCCCACCATGCTGGCCACCTGACAGACCCAATTAACAGTCATAGCCTGAGGGGAACTTTGCTCAGACCTTGGCTTCCCAGGCTTTTGCCCAGACTCAGGACCTGAGCAGCTAGGCTAGCCTTGTGTGCACCAACCAGGTTGGGAGATCAGCTGCCCAGCAGAGTGACCAGCATACAGAAAAGGTCCCCACAGCACACACCCTTCAGCACTCCCTGAAGGAGCAAACAGGCACTGTATGGTTCACAGACACAATCTAGGGCAAAGCACACTAGGGCTGCATGGGCACCCAAGAGGAGGACAGCACATCAGCAATCTGCTACAGGGGAAAACCAGCCATCCAGTGTTGCAGAAATAGCCCCAGAGCCCCTCAGGAGGCTCAAACACCAGCCAGAGAAAGGACCAACTAACTCCAGAGAACAAGATGGCAAAGGGCAAACACAGGAATGCTACTAACAGAAATCTAGGCAATATGGCAGCATCTGAACCAAACTCTCCAACATCAGCAAGTCCTGGTTATGCCAACACACCAGAGAAACAAGATTTGGATTTAAAATTACTGGTCATGATGCTGCTACAAGAACACAAAAAGGACATAAATGAATCTCTTAAAGAAATACAGGGGAACATGAATAAGCTAGAAACCCGTATAATGAAAACACAAAAATCACTTAAAGGAATGCAGGAGAATAAGGCTCAAGAGATAGAAGACAATAAAGAAGAAACACAAAAACTCTTAAAGAAATGCAGGAGAACTTGAGTCAACAGGCAGAAGTCATGAAAGAGGAAACACAAAAATCTCTTAAGGGACCAAAGGAAAACACAAACAAACAAATGATGAACTGAGCAAAACCATACTTGATCTAAAAACAGAAGTAGAAACAACTAAGAAATCACAAAGGGAGACAATTTTGGAGATAGAAATGGTTGAGAAGTAATCAGGGGCCATAGATGCATATATCAACAACAGAATACAAGATATGGAAGAAAGAATCTGAGATGCCGAAGATACCATAGAAACCATTGACTCAACAGTCAAAGAAAATGCAAAATGCAAAAAGCTTGTATCCCACAACATCCAGGATATCCAGGACACAATGAGAAGACCAAACCTAAGGATTATAGGTATAGATGAGAGTAAAGATTTACAGCTGAATGGGCCAGCAAATATCTTCAACAAAATTATGGAAGAAAACTTCCCTAACCTAAAGAGAGAGATGCCCATGAATATACAAGAAGCCTACAGAACTCCAAACAGACTGGACCTGAGCAGAAATACCTCTCGTCACATAATAATCAAAACCCCAAATGCACTAAACAAAGAAAGATTATTAAAGGCAGTAAGAGAAAAAGGCCAAGTAACATATAAAGGACTGTTTATAAGAGAATCACACCAGGCTTCTCACCAGAGACCATGAAAGCTAGAAGATCCAGGACAGATCTCATGCAGACTCTAAGAGTACACAAATGTCAGCCAAGACCACTATACCCAGCAAAACTCTCAATCACCATAGATGGAGAAAACAAGATATTCCATGACAAAACCAAATTTACACAATATCTTTCCACAAATCCAGCTCTGCAAAGAATAATAGGAGGAAAACTCCAATAAAAGGAGGGAAAATACACCCTGGAAAAAGCAAGATAGTAACCTTCCTTCATCAAACCCAAAAGAAGATAACCACTCAAATATAAAAATAACATCAAAAATGACAGGAAGTAGTAATCACTATTCCTTAATATCTCTTAACATCAATGGACTCAATTCCCCAATAAAAAGACATAGACTAACAGACTGGATAAGGAAACAGGACCCTACATTTTGTTACATATAGGAGACACACCTCAGTGTCAAAGACAAAAACTACCTTAGAGTAAAAGGTTGGAAGAAAATTTTGCAAGCCAATGGTCTCAGGAAACGAGCTGGAGTAGCCATTCTAATACCAGATAAAATTGACTTTCAACCTAAAGTCATCAAAAGAGATACTGAGGGACACTTCTTGCTGGTCAAAGGAAAAATCCACCGAGAAGAACTTTCAGTTCTGAACATCTATGTGCCAAATGCAAGGCCACCCTCATTAATAAAACTTTACTAAAGCTCAAAGCACACATTGCACCTAACACAATAATTGTGGGTTACTTCAACACTCCACTCTCCTCAATGGACCAATCAGGAAAACAGAAACTAAACAGGGACACAGTAAAACTAATTGAAGCTTTGGACCAATTGGATTTGACAAATATTTATAGAACATTTCACCATAAAGCAAACATTTCAGCACCTCATGGTACAATCTCCAAAATAGACCATATAATTGGTCACAAGACATACCTCAACAAATACAAGAAGATCGAACTAATCCCATGCCTCCTATCAGATCACTATGGAGTAAGAGTGGTTTTCAATAGCAACAAAAACAAAAGAAAGCCCACACACACATGGAGGCTGAACAATACTCTACTCAATGACAACTTAGCCAAAGAAGAAATAAAGAAATAAATCAGAGACTTTTTAGAATTTAATGAAAATGAGAGGCACAACATACCTGAATCTTTGGGACACAATGAAAGCAGTGCTAAGAGGAAAACTCATATCCCTGAGTACCTCCAGAAGCTGGAAAGAACCCAGATGCCCCTCAAAGGAGGAATGGATACAGAAAATGTGGTATATTTACACAATGGAATACTACTCAGCAATTAGAAACAATGAATTCACAAAATTTTTAGGCAAATGTTTTGATCTGGAAAATATCATCCTAAGTGAGGTAACCCAATCACAAAAGAATACACATGGAATGCAATCTCTGATAAGTGGATATTAATTAGCCCAGAAGCCCTGAATACCCAAGGCACAAATTGCATAACAAATGACTCCCATGTAGAAGTATGGAGAGGGTCCTGATCCTGGAAAGGATTGATCTAGCATGGGAAGGGAATATAAGGACAGAGAAAAAGGAGGGAGGTGATTGGAGAAGGGATGGAGAGAAGAAGATTTATGAGACATATGGGGAGGGGGATCTGGGAAAGGGGAAATCATTTGGAATGTAAACAAAGAATATAGAAAATAAAAATATTTAAAAAAAAGAATCAATAAATCCAGGAGCTGGTTCTTTGAGAAAATCAACAAGATAGATAAACCCTTAGCCATACTAACCAAAGGGCACAGAGTAAGCATCCAAATTAACAAAATTAGAAATGAAAAGGGAGATATAACAATAGAAACTGAGGAAATTCAAAAAATCATCAGATCTTACTACAAAAGCCTATACTCAACACAATTAGAGAATCTGGAGGAAATGAACAATTTCTGAGACAGATACCAAATACCAAAATCAGGACCAAATAGATCAGTCAAGCAGTCCCATAACACCTAAAAAAATAGAAGGGGTCATAGAAAGTCTTCTAACCAAAAAAAGCATATGACCAGATGGTTTCAGTGCAGAATTCTACCAGACTTTCAAAAAAGAACTAACACCCATTCTCTTCAAACATTTCCACAAAATAGAAACAGAAAAAACATTACCCAATTCCTTCTACGAAGCCACAATTATGGTGATATCAAAACCACACAAAGATCCAACAAAGAAAGAGAACTTCAGACCAATTTCCCTTATGAACATCGATGCAAAAATACTCAATAAAATTCTTGCCAACCCAATCCAAGAACACATAAAAATGATCATCCACCATGATCATGTAGGCTTTTTCCCAGGGATGCAGTGTTGGTTCAATATACAGAAATCCATCAATGCAATCCACTACATAAAAAAACTCAAAGAAAAAGACCACATGGTTATTTCATTGGATGCTAAAAAAGCAGTTGACAAAATTCAACATCCGTTCATGCTTAAAGTCTTGGAAAGAACAAGAATTCAAGGCCCATACCTAAACATAGTAAAAGCAATATACAGCAAAACCAGTAGCCAGCATCAATTTAAATGGATAGAAACTTGAAGCAATCCCACTAAAATCAGGGACTAGACAGGGCTGCCCCCTTTCTCCTTATCTTTTCAATATTGTACTTGAGGTACTAGCTCAGGCAATTCGACAACATAAGGAAGTCAAAGGGATATAAATTTGAAAGGAAGAAGTCAAACTATCATTAGTTGCAGATGATATGATAGTCTACCTAAGTGACCCAAAAACTCCACTAGAGAACTCCTACAGCTAATAAACAGCTTCAGCAAGTGTCAGGTTATACAATCAACACAAGCAAATCAGTGGCCTTCCTATACTCAAAGGATAAGCAGGCTGAGAAAGAAATTAGGGAAATGACCCCCTTCACAATAGCCACAAACAGTATAAAGTATCTTGGGGTGACTCTTACCAAACATGTGAAAGATCTGTATGACAAGAACATCAAGACTCTGAAGAAGGAAATGGAAGAATACCTCAAAAAATGGAAAAATCTCCCATGCTCATGGATCGGCAGAATTAATATAGTTAATTATTAATATATACAATATTATAGCAAAAGCAATATATAGATTCAATGCAATACCCATCAAAATCCCAACTCAATTCTTCATAGAGTTAGAGAGAGCAATTTTCAAATTCATCTGTAATAACAAAAAACCCAGGATAGCTAAAACTATTCTCAACAGTAAAAGAACTTCAGGGGGATTCAGTTTCCCAGACTTTAAACTCTACTACAGAACAATAGGTTAAAAACTGCATGGTATTGGTACAGTGACAGGGAGACAGATCATTGGAATAGGATTGAAGACCCAGAAATGAACCCCCACACGTATGGCCACTTGATCCTCGACAAAGGTGCTGAAAACATCCAATGGAAAAAAGATAGCCTTTTCAACAAATGGGGCTGGTTCAACTGGAGGTCAGCATGCAGAAGAATGCGAATTGGTCCATCCTTGTCTCCTTGTACTAAGCTTAACTCCAAATGGATGAAGGACCTCCACATAAAGCCAGACACTCTGAAGCTAATAGAAAAGAAACTGGGGAAGCCCCTGGAGGACATTGGTATAGGGGGAAATTTCCTGAACAGAACACCAATAGCTTGTGCTCTAAGATCAAGAATTGGCAAATGGGACCTCATAAAATTACAAAGTTTCAGTAAGGCAAAGGACACCATCAAAAGGACAAATTGGCAACCAACAAATTGGGAATAGTTCTTTACCAACCCTACATCAGATAGAGGGCTAATATTCAATATATACAAAGAACTCAAGAAGTTAGACCCCAGAAAACCAAATCACCCTATTAAAAAATGGAGTACAGAGCTAAACAAAGAATTTTCATCTGAAGAACTCCAGATGGTAGAGAAGCATCTTAAATAATGCTCAACTTCATTAGTTGTTAGGGAAATGCAAATCAAAACAACCCTGAGATTTCACCTCACACCAGTCAGAATGGCTAAGATTAAAAACTCAGGAGACAGCAGGTGTTGGCAAGGATGTGGAGAAAGAGGAACACTCCTCCACTGCTGGTGGGGTTGTAAATTGTTACAACCACTCTGGAAATCAGTCTGGAGCTTCCTCAGAAAATTGGGCAAGTCACTTCCGGAAGATCCTGCTATACCACTCCTGGGCATATACCCAGAGGATTCCTCGGCAGGTAATAAGGACACATGCTCCATTATGTTCATAGCAGCCCTATCTGTAGTAGCCAGAAACTGGAAAGAACCCAGGTGTCTCTCAACAGAAGAATGGATGCAAAAAATGTGATATCTATACACAATCGAGTACTATTCAGCCATTAGAAACAATGAATTCATGATATTCTTAGACAAATGAATGGAGTTGGAGAACATCATACTAAGTGAGGTAACCCAGTCTTAAAAGATCAATCATGGTATGCACTCACTAATAAATGGATATTAGCCTAGAAAATCTCAATACCCAAAACACAATCCACACATCAAATGAGGTACAAGAAGAATGGAGGAGTGGCCCCTGGTTCTGAAAAGACTCAGTGTAGCAGTATAGGGCAAAACCAGAACAGGGAAGTGGGAAGTGGTGGATGGGAGAATAGGGGGAGGGAAGGGGGCTTATGTGACTTTCGGGTAGTGGGGGGCCAGAAAAGAGGAAATCATTTGAAATGTAAATAAAAAATATATTGAATAAAAAAATAAAATTAAATTTAAAAAAGGAATACAAAACAAAACCAAAAAGTACAAAAAGAGATATTAAGGAATAGTGATTTTTGCTTCCTATTATTTTTGATGTTATTTTTATGTTTATGTGGTTATCTTATTTTGGGTTTGTTGAAAGATTCTTTTCTTGCTTTTTCTAGGGCATAGTTTCACTCTTTGTGTTGGCAGTTTCCATCTATTATCCTTTGTAGAGCTGTATTTTTGGAAAGATACTGTGTAAATGTGGTTAAGTTCTGGAATATCTTGGTTTCTCCATCTAAGGTGATTGATAGTTTTGCTGGGTATAATAGCCTGGGCTGGCATTTATATTCTATTAGGGTCTGTATGAGGTCTATCCAGGATCTTCTAGCTTTCATGGTCTCTGGTGAGAAGGCTCTTTTAATTCTGATAGGCATGCCTTTATATTTTACTTGTCCTTTTTCCTTACTGCTTTTAATATTCTTTCTTTATTTTGTGTATTTGGTGTATTGATTATTATGTGACGGGAGGAATTTCTTTTCTGGCGCAATCTATTTATTTTTCTATAGGCTACTTGTATGTTCATGGGCATCTCTTTTTTTTACGTTAGGGATGTTTGCTTCTATAATTTTGTTGAAGATATTTACTGGCCCTTTAAGCTTGAAATTTTTGCTCTCTTCTATACCTATAGCCCTTAATCTTGTTATTCTCATTGTATTCTGGATTTCTTGGATGTTTTGGGTTAGTACTTTTTTTGCATTTTGCATTTTCTTTGACTGTTGTGTCAATGTTTTCCATGGTATCTTTTGCATCTGAGATTCTCCCTTCTATTTCTTGTATTCTGTTGTTGATGCTTGCATCTGTGTTTCCTGACTTGTTGCTAGGTTATCTACTTCCAGAGTTTGTTTTGTTTGTGATTTCTGTATTGTTTCTACTTCCATCCATCCATCCTGGATAGTTTTGTTCAGTACTTTCACCTGTTTGGTTGTGTTTTCCTGTAATTCTTTAAGGGAGTTATTTATGTCCTTATTGAAGTCTGTATCAGCATCATGATCTGTGATTTTAAATCCGAGTCTTGCTTTTCTGGTGTGTTGGGGCATCCAGGACTTGCTGTTGCTGGAGAACTGGATTCAGATGCTGCCATATCACCTTGGTTTCTATTGGTAATATTCTTATGTTGGCCTTTTGCCATCTGGTGTTAGCTGGTCTTGCTCTCTCTTACTGTGACTTGCCCTTCCTACAATCCTGTGTATCAGTACTCCTGGGAGATCAGTTCTCTCTGGGAGGAATTTAGGTATGGAGAGCTGTGGTACAGGTCATCTCACGGGTGTGGACAAAAACCAGAAGGATCTTGTCCCCAGCTGATCCTTGGTTTACTGTATTCTGATGACTCTGAGCAGGTCCCCCTTGGGCTAGGAATTTGAGAAGTGATGGCTTTACCTGTGCACACAAGTGTGTAAACCAGCTCTCTCATGGCAGTGTTGGTGTACATAGTAGCTCTGTGGCCCAGGATCAGCTCTGGGTGCAGATGAAAATCAGACTCCTGTCCCTGGCTGCCCCTGGGTTCTTGTCTCCTGAGAGTTTTGGGCTGGTTCCTCTGAGCAGCAGAGGTGGTCCTATCTGCACTCTCAGGCCTGTCTGCACTCCTAGAAAGCTATCTATCTCCCTATGCCACCTAGATATACAGCCCTGTGGCCAAGGATCTATCCTATTCTTTATAGGAGAGATATTTTTTAAAGTCCTTTTGATCTTTCTTAGTTATCTCCTTCACTGCATTACAACTAAATTAAAGTGCCAGATGCTTTAAAAAAATTTGTCATAGTCAATGTATAGTTCCTGATGCACATGAAGATAATGGTACACTTATGAAGAGAAATTACACTCTCAACAAAGACAATGCTGTCAAACTAATGGAGTAATATCTGTGTTATTGCCAATTACTAGTTTTAATAATTGTCCTATCATCATTTTCTCTCATATACCCACAAAAAACACATGCATGTCTGTCTCTGTATTTTTGTTAAGCACAGCTAACTTCCAATTATGAGGTAGATTTGTAGAAGAAAACCAAAACCTAAATATTAAATATATTGCTAATAATTGTATACATTTCACTTTACATTTGGCATAATCCTTTGGTGACTTTCATATCCATTATCTTAATGCTCTGCAATCCAGTTCCTACTTCTGGCCATGTTTGCTTTTGGTTTTAAAGTCCTAAATTGCTCATTGCTTACAAAGGAGTTCAGGGTTCACATAAGGGCATTGCACATTTCTCTAATCCTAGCTTCTTTATTTTTATAAATAGAGCTGTCATCAAGGAGAACAACCTTCTTGATAATCCTGGTAGCCTTTCTTGGGAAAGTATAGATCTTCTATTTCTTTCCAAAGAGAAAATGATCTTGCCTCTGCCTGCCTTGGGGACTTTGAGTTTTTGAATGACTAATATGGACTTCTCCTTTAGAAGGTAACATATGTATTTCCTGAGAAATAATTACATCAGTCTGGTAACAGAGCAGGCTGTCATTATTCACTATGCTAACAAAAATTATGTTGACACCCAGATACTTCTCGGAAAACCTAATTATGTCACAGCCCTATAGTAGCAAGCAATGTGAGGGATAATGTTCATTGTCAAGCAATAGATAACATTAGCAGGTGAGCAAATGCCCCCACAGACCTTTAAATATTTCAGTGCCATAGAGACACCTGGTTGCAAGTGTTCTTGATCCTGGGCAGCATTAATATCCAGAAACATAAAACAGAGCCTAATGAAAGATGCTACATTATTCCTTCACCTTCATCCTGGTCCAAGTCTGAGTTCGAATCTCTTCATTCTACCTTAGTTGTCATATTGTTGCTGTACCATATTTGCAAACATGTTCTGTGTCAGTTTTGTACTTTTGAAAGGTGGACGTGGGGTCAATAATTGTTCTCTGGAGCTTTAAGGAATTATTTTCATACCTAATAGAATAATTACTGTAAAACCACTTTGGGTTTCACTCTCATAAGTATTTTCATTTTAGTTTATTATGTATCTTCCCTTATAGAGTAGGAGATTGAAAAGAGACTCACTTCCGCATCAATGATGTCTACATGTTCCAGTTCAATACCTTCCACACAGAGCAAACAGGATGAGAATGTACTGACAAATCCAATTCTCTGAGAAAATCAATAACTTTTGATTTAGGAGTGATTCAAGCTAGCTTTGTGAAAATAAAGAATAAGATGGAGTCAGCCCCTAATATGAGTTACTAAAGCATAGTATGGATAACCACAGGTATCTGGAATGTTAAGACTATCTTCAGATGGCTCCATGTATAAAGCACTTGCCACACGAGCCACATGATGAATTGATTTTAGATCAGCACAACCCATATAAATATGGGGTGTTTGTTATGGCCTAGTTGCTGTAATAGTACTAGAGACAATGGATTCCAGGAATGAGCTTGTTAGCCAAAATAGCTATATCAGTATTGGGGTTCAGTTGAGAGCCCCTATGTCAATGAATTAGTTGAGAGACAACTGAAATCAATCTAAATCCTCAGTAGGTATGTATACACATGTGCACTCATGTGAGCCCATTTATTTGAACATGCATATTCATATAAAATATAATGTTATGACATCATTTGCTACCTCCCCCTCTAAGGAAAGTAAAATAGAGTTCTGCAGTGGCTAGGTAGTATTCAGCATACAGCAGCACATAGTTTTATGCAAAAACATATATAAGACTCCTACAATAGTCTAGCAAACAAAGTATTAAATATCCTTCCTCTCCTTTCCTCCCTCCCTCCTTCTGCCCCTTCTTTCCTCCCTCTGTTTGTTTATGTGTGTGTTTGTGTGTGTGTGTGTGTGTGTGTGTGTGTACAAATATGTGTATATATATGTATGTAGGAACAGGACATTGAAATGTTCAACATAACTACACATTCTGAATCACTTTAGACATAATCTGTTACTGATCTTAGAACTACCCTGTTGGCCAGAAAACTCCAGGCATGCTCCTGTCTCCATTTCTCATAGCATACATGTCGCACATATGCCAAGCTATTATGAAAGTTTGATGTGCAGTCCTAGATCTGAACTAGGATCTAATTCTTTTATACCAGGCTGTCTCACCTACTGAGCCATAATTCCAGTCCCTTCATAAGACATTTTAAAATGTAAAACCATCACTCTTTTTCATTAATATCTTTTTGGGATGGAATAAAAATTATTTATGTTAATGTGTATTATGTCTATTGTTATTTGAAATAAGATAGAGAAGTTAAAATGTTTACTTTTAATTCAATTTCTGGAAAATAGGAACATAAATAAACTGTATTAATAAAACTCCTGGAGAAATTAATTGCACTTGTTCAGCCTAAAATATGTCATTCCTCCTTTGAAGACATTTACACAATGGTCAAAGAAAATACAAAACAAAAAAAGCTTCCTAACGTCAAATACTCAGAAAATCCAGGACACAATGAAAAGCCCAAACCTATGAATAATAGGAATAGAAGAGAGCAAAGATTCCCAGCTCAAAGCACCCAAAATATCGTCAATAAAATCATAGAAGGAAACTTCTCCAACCTAAAGAAATAAATGACCATAAATGTACAAGAGCCTATGCAACAACAAATAGATTGGACCAGAAAAGAAAATCCTCCTCTCACATACTAATGAAAAAACTAAATGCACATAATAAAGAATTTTAAAAGCTGTAAAGAAAAGAGGCCAAGTAATATATAAAGACAGAGATATCAGAATTATGCCATACTTCTCAACAGAGAACCTAAAAGCCAGAAAAGCCTGGCCAGAGGTCATACAGATCCTAAGAAAAAATAAATGTCCCCTAGGCTACTATAACCAGCAAAACTCTCAATCATCATAGATGGAGAAAACAAAATATTCCATGACAAAAACAAATTTAAACAATACAGCCCTACAGAGGACTCTAGAAGGAAAACTCCAAAATAAGGAGTATACCTACACCAAAGGGGAAAAAATAGAAATTAATCATCTCACAAAAAAATTTAAGGAGAGAACCACATTCTTTTTTTTCGAATTGCATGCAATAACTTTATTTTTTCTTTTTTTCATTTGATATATTCTTGATTTACATTTCAAGTAATTTTCCCTTCTCTGGATCCCATCTCCCTGAAAGTCCCATAAGCCCTTTTCCCTCCCCCTGTTCTCCAATCCAACCCTTCCCACTTCCCTGTCCTGGTATTCCCCTACACAGCTGCACTGAGCCTTTCCAAGACCAGTGGCCATTCCTTCATCTTTGGCATCATTTGATATGTGGATTATGTCTTGGGTATTCCAATCTTCTTGGCTAATATCCATTTATCAGTGAGTGCATACCATGAGTGTTCTTTTGAGACTGGGTTACCTCACTTAGGATGATGTTCTCTAGTTCCATCCATTTGTCTAAGAATTTCATGAATTCTTTGTTCCTAATATACCACATTTTTTAATATCCATTCCTCCTCTGAGGGACATCTGGGTTCTTTACAGCTTCTGGTTATTATAAATAGTACTGCTATGAACATAGTGGAATATGTATCCTTATTACATGCTAGGGAATCCTCTGGGTATATGCCCAGGAGTGGTATAGCAGGATATTTCGGAAGTGAGGTGCCCAGTTTTCTGAGGACCCGCCAGACTAATTTCCAGAGTGGTTGTACCAATTTGCAATCCCACCAGCAGTGGAGGAGTGTTCCTCTTTCTCTATATCCTCGCCAACACCTGCTGTCTCCTGAGTTTTTGATCTTAGCTATTCTGACTAGTGTGAGGTGAAATCTCAGGGTTGTTTTAATTTGCATTTCCCTGATGACTAAGGATATTGAACATTTCTTTAGGTGCTTCTCAGTCATTCGATATTCCTCAGGTGGAAATTCTTTGTTGAGCTCTGTACCCCATTTTTAAAGGGGATATTTGGCTTTCTGGAGTCTACCTTCTTGTGTTCTTTGTATATATGGGATATAAGCCCTCTGTCCAATATAGTGTTGGTAAAGATCTTTTCACAATTTGTTGGTTGCTATTTTTTCCTTTTGACAATGTCCTTTGCATTACAGAAGCTTGGTAGTTTTATGAGGTCCCATTTGTCAATTCTTTATCTTAGAGCATAAGCTATTGGTGTTCTGTTGAGGAAAATTTCCCCTGTGCCCATGTCCTCAAGGGTCTTCCCATTTCCTTTCTATTAGTTTCAATGTGTCTGGTTTTATATGGAAGTTCTTGATCCACTTGGACTTGAGCTTAGTACAAGGAGATAAGAATGGGTCAATTTGCATTCTCCTGCATGCTGACCTCCAGTTGAGTCAGCACCATTTGTTGAAAAGGCTAAGGATGGTTGTAGCTCCTTTGTCAAAGATCAAGTGACCATAGGTGTGTGGGTTCATTTCTGGGTCTTCAATTCTATTCCATTGATCTACTTGCCTGTCACTGTACCAATAGCACGCAATTTTTAACAGAATTGCTCTGTAGTACTGCTTGAGGTCAGGGATACTGATTCCCCCAGAAGTTCTTTTACTGTTGAGGATAGTTATAGCTATCCTGGTTTTTGTTTTGTTTTTGTTTTGTTTTTTTGTGATTCCAGATGAATTTGAGATTTGCTCTTTCTAAGTCCATGAAGAATTGAGTTTGGATTTTACTATATTAATCCTGCCAATCCAAGAGCATGGAAGATTTTTCCATCTTCTGATGTCTTCTTGGATTTCTTTCTTCAAACACTTGAAGTTCCTGTCATACAGATCTTTCATGTGTTTGGTTAGAGTCACACCAAGATACTTTATATTGCTTGTGGCTATTATGAAAGGTATAATTTCCCTAATTTCTTTCTCAGCCTATTTATCCTTTGAGTATAGGAAGGCTACTGATTTGGTTGAGTTAATTTTATATCCAGACACTTTACTGAAGTTGTTTATCAACTGTAGGAGTTCTCTGGTGGAGTTTTTTTTTGGTTCACTTAAGTATACTATCATATCATCATATATCATACTATCATATAGGGATAGTTTGACTTCTTACTTTTCAATTAGTATCCCTTTGACCTCCTTTTGTTGTCTAATTGCTCTGGCTAGAACTTCAAGTACTATATTGAATAAATATGGAGAGGGAAGCCTTGTCTAGTCCCTGATTTTAGTGGGATTGCTTCAAGTTTCTCTCTATTTAGTTTGATGTTGGCTACTGGTTTTCTGTATATTGCTTTTAGGTATGGACCTTGAATTCCTGTTCTTTCCAAGACCTTTAACATTAAAGGATGCTGAATTTTATCAAATGCCTTTTCAGCATCTAATGAAATGACCATGTGGTTTTTACTTTGAGTTTATGTAGTAGATTACATTGATGGATTTCCAAATATAGAACCATCCCTGCATCCCTGGGATGAAGCCTACTGGATCATGGTGAATGATCATTTTGATGTGTTCTTGGATTTGGTTGGCAAGAATTTTACTGAGTATTTTTGCATAGATATTCATAAGGGAAATTGGTCTAAGGTTCTCTTTTTTTGTTAGATGTTTGTGTGGTTTTGCTTCATAGAACAGAGTTGGGTAGTGTTCCTTCTGTTTTTATTTTGTGGAATAGTTTGAAGAGTATTGGCATTAGAATGGCATTAGAATTAGAATTATTGAATGTCTGATAGAATTCTGCACTAAAGTCATCTGGTCCTGTGATATTTTTTATTTTTTATTTTTTATTTTTTTGGTTGAGAAACTGTCAATGACCACTTTATTTCTTTAGGGGTTATGGGACACTTTAGATGGTCTATCTGATCCTGAGTAAATTTTGGCAGTTGGTATCTGTCTAGGAAATTGTCCATTTCATGGAGATTTTCCAGTTTTGTTGAGTATAAGCTTCTGTGTAGTAGGGTATGATAATTTGTTGGCTTTCCTCGGGATCTGTTTTTATTTTTCCCTTTTCACTTCTGATTTTGTTAATTTGAATACTGTCTCTGTACCCTCTGGTTATTCTGGCTGAAAGTTTATTTATCTTGTTGGTTTTCTCAAAGACCCAGCTCCTAGTTTTCTTGATTCTTTGTTTAGTTCTTTTTATTTCAACTTGGTTGATTTCAGCCCTGATTTTCATGATTTCCTGCCTTCTACTCCTCTTGAGTGTATTAGCTTCTTTTTGTTCTAAAGCTTTCAGGTGTTCTGGTATACTGCTAGTGTATGTTCTCTCCAGCTTCTTTTTGTAGGCAGTCAGAGCTATGAGTTTTTCTCCTAGCACTGCTTTCATTGTGTCCCGTAAATTTTGGTATGTTGTGTTTTCATTTTCATCAAATTTGAAAAAGTCTTTGATTTCTTTCCTTATTTCTTCCTTAACCAAGGTATCATTGAGTAGATAATTGTTCAGCTTCCATGGGCATGTGGAGGTTTTGTTGTTTTTGTTGCTATTGAAAACCACCCTTATTCCATAGTGATCTGATAGGAGGCATGGAATTAGTTCGATCATCTTATATCTGTTGAGGTCTCTTTTGTGACCAATTATATGGTCAATTTTGGAGAAGGTACCATGAGGTGCTGAGAAGAAGGTATATCCTTTTGATTTAGGATGAAACGTTCTTTAGATATCTATTAAATCCATTTTGTCCAAAACTTCGGTTATTTTCACTGTGACTCCATTTAGTTTGTGTTTCCCTGATCTGTCCATTGAATAGAGTGGGATGTTTAAGCCTCCCAAAATTATTGTGTGGACTGTGATGTGTGCTTTAAGCTTTAGTAAGGTTTCCTTTATGAAGGAAACCTTTATACAGTTGCTCTCGTATTTGGGACATAGATGTTCAAAATTGAGAGTTCTTCCTGGTAGATTTTTTTTCTTTGATAAGTATAAAGTAGCCTTCTGTATCTTTTTTGATGACTTTTGTTTGAAAGTCTGTTTTATCTTATATTAGAATGGCTACTCCAGTTTGCTTCCTGGGACTATTTGCTTAGAGAACTGCTTTCCAGGATTTTACTCTTAGGTAGTGTTTGTCTTTGACACTGAGTCTCATTTCCTGTATGCAGCAAAATGCTGGGTCTTTTTTTTTTTTTTTTTTTTTGTGAATCCAGTCTGTTAGTCTATGTCTTTTTATTGGGGAATTGAGTCCAGTGATATTAAAAGATATTAAGGAATAGTGATTGTTGCTTCCTGCTGTTTTTGATGTAATTTTTATGTTTGTGTGGTTATCTTCTTTTGGATTTGTTGAAAGAAGATTACTTTCTTGCTTTATTTTGTGTGTAGTTTCCCTCCTTTCATTGGTGTTTTGCATTCTTTATCCTTTGATGGGCTGAATTTGTGGAGAGATACTGTGTAAATTTGTATTTGTCATGAAAAACCTTTGTTCCTCTATCTATGGTAATTGAGAGATTTGCTGGATATAGCAGTTTGGGTTGGCATTTTTGTTCCCTTGAGTCTGCATGACCTCAGCCCAGGATCTTCTGGCTTTCATAGTCTCTGGTGAGAAATTCAGTGTTATTCTGATAGGTCTACCTTTATTTGTTACTTGACATTATTCCCTTATTGATTTTAATATTCTTTCTTTGTTTCATACATTTGGTGTTTTAATTAATATATGACTGGATGAATTTCTTTTCTGATCAAATCTTTTTGGAGTTCTGTAGGCTTCTTATATGTTCATGGGCATCTCTGTTTTTAGGTTAGGAAGTTTGTTTCTATAATTTTGTTGAAGACATTTACTGGCCCTTTGAGTTGGAAATCTTCACTGTCTTCTATGCCTATAATCCGTAGGTTTGGTCTTCTCATTTTGTCCTGTATTTCCTGGATATTTTGGGTCAGGAGCTTTTTGCATTTTTCATTTTCTTTGACTATTGTATCAATGCTTTCTATGGTATCTTCTGCATCTGAGATTCTCTCTTCTGTCTCTTGTATTCTGTTGTTGATGCTTGGATCCATAACTCCTGACTTCTTTTCTAGGTTTTCTATGTCCTGAGTTGTCTCCCTTTATGATTTTGTTACTGTTTCTACCTCCTTCTTTAGATCCTGGATGGCTTTGTTTAATTCCTTCATCTGTTTTGTTGTGTTTTCCCTTAGTTCTTCAAGGGTTTCTCCCTGCTTATTTGTGTGCTCCTGTATTTCTTTAAGGGAGGTATTTGTTTCCTTTTTGAAGCCCTCCATGATGCCCTCCATCAGCATCATGACCTGTGATTTTAAATCCCAATCTTGCTTCCTTGGTATGTTGGGGTATCCAGGACTTGCTATTGTGGGAGAATTAGGTTTGGATGGTGCCATATTGCCTTGATTTCTGTTAGCAACGGTTCCACATTTGCCTTTTGCTATCTGGTAATCTCGAGTGTTAGTTGGGCCTGCTGTTACTAGCTGGAGCTTGCCCCTCCTGTGTGTGTGCCTGCTGGTCTATCTCAGCAACTCTGGGTAAGCTGTTTTCCCCTGGCACAAATTGCTGTGGTGCTACTGAGTTCCTGAATGCAGGTGGAGTCGTGGTGGGGTGTGTCCCAAGTGATCCTCTACTCTGGTGAATCCTGCCTACCAATCTGTTGCACAGTCACAGAAGCAAAGGTGTCAGCTAAGACCCACTCTCTTGTAGTTGTATTTGGGTATGTAGTTCTGTGTCCCTGATCAGCTCTGGATACAGACTGTGCTGGCTGTCTCCTCCTTGCTAGCTGCTGGGTGTATAGCTGGTTACCTGCACTGCTTGGAGATGGCAAACTGTGACCGAGGGTGTTCCTAATCTGGAGGTGGTAACTGGAAAGCTCTTGCCAGAGGCCTCTGGACTGCAGGGCTGGTCTCACCTGTGCAGGCTGCCTTCTCCTCACTGGGGTTGGGTGTATAGCTGGCTTCCTGCACTGCTTGGAGATGGTACGCTGTGACTGAGGGTGTTCCCCGAGAATCACATTCACTTAATGCCACCTACAACAATGAACATTACAGGAACTAAAAATTATCTGTCTTTAATATCTCTCAATATCAATGGACTCAATTTCCCAATAAAAAGACAAAAGGTAACAGACTGGATACAGAAACAGTATCCAATATTTTGCTGTGTACAAGAAACACAACTCAGTGACAAAGACAGACACTAACTCAGAGTAAAAGTCTGGAAAAAAATCTTCCAAGCAAATTGTTCTAAGAAACAAATAGGAGTTGCAATTCTAATATCCAATAAAATAGACTTTCACCCAAAAGTCATAAAGCGAGATGGGGAAGTACACTTCATATTCATCAAAGAGAAAATCCACCCAGAGAATGTCTCAATTCTAAGCATCTATGCCCCAAATACAAGGGTACCCTCATTCATAAAAGAAATTTTAGTAAAGGTCAAAACATGCTGAAACCCATACAATAATAGCATGAGACTGCAACATCCCACTCTCACCAAGAACATGTCACTGAAACATAAACTAAACAGAGACACAGTGAAACTAACAGAAGTTATGGACCAAATAGATTTAACAGATATAGAACATTTCATCCTAAATCAAAAAAATATATACCTTCTTCTCAGTACCTCATGGTACCTTCTCCAAAATTCACAAACCAAAGCTCAACCAATACAAGAAGATTGAAATAATCACACATATCCTCTCAGATCACCACAGATTTCAATAACATAAAAAACAACAACAGAGGAGTTAGTGTGCTCTGGTAAGAACAGCAGGCCCCAGCGGGAGCCTTCAGGTGTCTGCTACGGGATCTGAACAGCCTGGGCCACAGTGCTCAGTCTCCAAGAAGTGCAAGAGACCTGGTGTGGACCCAGAAGCATACTGGGAGCACACAGGTTGCTCCAGCAGCACTGAGCTTAGATTCCAGTCCTGAGGCCTCTGGCTGGAGCCTTCAGATCTCCACTTTGGGATCCAGAATAGCCTAGGCTGCAACGCCACATCTCCAGGTCCTGCAAGATGCAAGAGGGGCATCCGGGAGGCCAGCTGGGAAGAGTCAGTATGCTCTGGTGAGCCAGCAGGCCCCTGCTGAAGCCTTCAGGTGTCTGCTTCGGGATCTGAACAGCCTGGGCCACAGCACCCTGTCTCCAGGCAGTCAGGAGGTCAGCTATGCACCAGAGGCCACCTGGGAAGAGGCAGCTTGCACTGGTGAGTCCAGCATTGACAAGACCAACTAACACCAGTGAGAACTAGATGGCAAAAGGCAAATGCAGGAACGTCACTAACAGAAATCAAGGCAATATGGCAGCATCTGAACCCAATTCTCCTTTATCAGCATGTCCTGGATACCCCATCACACCAGTAAAACAAGATTTGGATTTAAAAGCGCTGATCATGATGCTGGTACAAGAACACATGAAGGATATACTTAAAGAAATTCAGGAGAAAATGGATCAAAACTTAGAAGCCCTTAAAACGGAAACACAAAAATCATTGGAAGAAATCCAACAGAATACAAAAGCCAATAAAGAGAAAACAGAAAAATCACTTAAAGAAATACAGGAGAACTTTGGTCAACAGGCTGAGGTCATGAACGAGGAAACACAAAAAGCTCTTAAAGAATTACAGCAAAGCAAAAAACAAGCAAGTGAAGGAGCTAAGCAAAACCATCCAGGATCTAAAATCAGAAGTAGAAACAACTAAGAAAACTCAAAGGGAGACAACTTTGGAGATAGAAATCCTTGGGAAGAAATTAGGGGACATAGATGCAAATATCAACAACAGAATACAAGAGATAGAAGAAAGAATCTCAGATGCTGAAGATACCATAGAAACCATGGACTCAACAGTTAAAGAAAGTACAAAATGCAAAAAGCTTGTAACCCAAAATATCCAGGAAATCCAGCTCACAATGAGAAGACCAAACCTAAGGATTATAGGCATAGATGAGAGTGAAGATTTACAACTTAAAGGGCCAGCAAATATCTTCAATAAAAGTATGGAAGAAAACTTCCCTAACCTAAAGAGAGAGATGCCCATGAATATACAAGAAGCCTACAGAACTCCAAAGAGACTGGACCAGAACAGAAATACCTCCCGTCACATAATAATCAAAACACCAAATGTACTAAACAAAGAAAGAATATTAAAGGCAGTAAGAGAAAAAGGCCAAGTAACATATAAAGGAAGACCTATCAGAATCACAGCAGACTTTTTCACCTGAGACTATGAAAGCTAGAAGATCCTGGGCAGATCTCATGCAGACTCTGAGAGAACACAAATGCCAGCCAAAACTACTATACCCAGAAAAACTCTCAATCACCATAGATGGAGAAACTAAGATATTCCATGACAAAACCAAGTTTACCCAATATCTAGCCACAAACCCAGCCCTACAAAGGATAATAAGAGGAAAACACCAAGACAAGGAGGGAAACTTCACCCTGGAAAAAGCAAGATAATAAACTTCTCTCATCAAACCCAAAAGAAGTTAACAAATCAAATTTAAAAAATAACATCAAAAATGACAGGAAGTAACAATCACTATTCCTTAATATCTCTTAACATCAATGGACTCAATGCCCCAATAAAAAGACATAGACTAACCGACTGGATACGGAAACAGGACTCTACATTTTGCTGCATACAGGAAACACACCTCAGGGTCAAAGACAAACACTACCTTAGAGTAAAAGGCTGGAAGACAGTTTTACAAACAAATGGTCTCAGGAAACAAGCTTGAGTAGCCATTCTAATATCAGATAAAATTGACTTTCAACCCAAAGTCATCAAAAGAGACCCTGAGGGACACTTCTTGCTGGTCAAAGGAAAAATACAACAAGAAGAACTCTCAATCCTGAACATCTATGCTCCAAATGAAAGGGCACCCCAATTCATAAAAGAAACTTCACTAAAGCTTAAAGCACACATTGCACCTAACACAATAATTGTGGGTGACTTCAACACTGCACTTTCCTCAGTAGACCAATCAGGAAAACAGAAACTGAACAGGGACACAATTAAACTAATTGAAACTTTGAACAAATTAGATTTAACAGATACATATAGAACATTCTATCCTAAAGCAAAAGAATATACCTTTTTCTCAGCACCTCATGGTACCTTCTCAAAAATCAACCATATAATTGGTCACAAGACAGACCTCAACAAATATAAGAAGATCAAACTAATCCCATGCCTCCTATCAGATCACTATGGAGTAAAAGTGGTCTTCAATAGCAACAAAAACAACAGAAAACACACATACACATGGAAAGTGAACAATATTCTACTCAATGATACCTTGGTCAAGGAAGAAATAAAGAAAGAAATTAAGGACTTTTTAGAACATAATGAAAATGAAGACACAACATACCCAAATCTATGGGACACAATGACAGCAGTGCTAAGAGGAAAACTCATAGCCCTGAGTGCCTCCAAAAAGAAAATGGAGAGAGCACACACCAAGAGCTTAATGACACACCTGAAAGCCCTGGAACAAAAAGAAGCTATTTCACCCAGGAGGAGTAGAAGCCAGGGAATCATCAAACTCAGGGCCAACATCAATCAAGTAGAAACAAAGAGAACCATACAAAGAATCAACGAATCCAGGAGCTGGTTCTTTGAGAAAATCAACAAGATAGATAAACCCTTAGCCAGACTGACCAAAGGGCATAGAGAAAGTATCCAAATTAACAAACTTAGAAATGAAAAGGGGGATATAACAACAGAAACTGAGGAAATCCAAAATATCATCAGATGCTACTACAAGAGCCTGTACTCAACACAACTGGAGAATCTGGAGGAAATGGACAATTTCCTTGACAGATACCAAATACCAAAATTAAATCAGGACCAAATAGATCATCTAAACAGTCCCATAAGGCCTAATGAAATAGAAGGAGTCATAGAAAGTCTTCCAACCAAAAAAAGCACAGGACCAGATGGTTTCAGTGCAGAATTCTATCAGACCTTCAAAGAAGAGTTAACACCAATACTCTTCAAACTATTCCACAAAATAGAAACAGAAGGAACCCTACCCAATTCCTTCTACGAAGCCACAATTACGCTGACACCAAAGCCACACAAAGATCCAACAAAGAAAGAGAGCTTCAGGCCAATTTCCCTTATGAACATCGATGCAAAAATACTCAATAAAATTCTTGCCAACCGAATCCAAGAACACATCAAAATGATCATCCACCATGATCAAGTAGGCTTTATCCCGGGAATGCAGGGTTGGTTCAATATACAGAAATCCAACAATGTAATCCACTACATAAACAAACTCAAAGAACAAAACCACATGGTCATTTCATTGAATGCTGAAAAAGCATTTGACAAAATTCAGCATCCTTTCATGCTTAAAGTCTTGAAGAGAACAGGAATTCAAGGCCCATACCTAAACATAGTAAAAGTAATATACAGCAAACCAGTAGCCAGCATCAAACTAAATGGAGAGAAACTTGAAGCAATCCCACTGAAATCAGGGACCAGACAAGGCTGCCCCCTTTCTCCTTATCTTTTCAATATTGTACTTGAGGTACTAGCTCGGTCAATTCGACAACATAAGGAGGTCAAAGGGATACAAATTGGAAAGGAAGAAGTCAAACTTTCATTATTTGCAGACGACATGATAGTATACCTAAGTGACCCAAAAAACTCCACTAGAGAGCTCCTACAGCTGATAAACAACTTCAGCAAAGTGGCAGGTTATAAAATCAACACAAGCAAATCAGTGACCTTCCTTTACTCAAAGGATAAGCAGGCTAAGAAAGAAATTAGGGAAATGACCCCCTTCACAATAGCCACAAACAGTATAAAGTATCTTGGGGTGACTCTTACCAAACATGTGAAAGATCTGTATGACAAGAACTTCAAGACTCTGAAGAAGGAAATGGAAGAAGACCTCAAAAAATGGGAAAACCTCCTATGCTCATGCATCAGTAGAATCAATATAGTTAAAATGGCCATTTTGCCAAAAGCAATCTACAGATTCAATGCAATACCCATCAAAATCCCAACTCAATTCTTCACAGAGTTAGAAAGAGCAATTATCAAATTCATCTGGAACAACAAAAAACCCAGGATAGCTAAAACTATTCTCAGCAACAAAAGAAAATCTGGGGGAATCAGTATCCCTGACCTCAAGCAATACTACAGAGCAATAGTGTTAAAAACTGCATCATATTGGTACAGTGACAGGCAGGAGGATCAGTGGAACAGGATTGAAGATCCAGAAATGAACCCACACACCTATGGCCTCTTGATCCTCGACAAAGAGGCTGAAAACATCCAATGGAAAAAAGATAGCCTTTTCAACAAATGGTGCTGGTTCAACTGGAGGTCAGCATGCAGAAGAATTCGAATTGATCCATCCTTGTCTCCTTGTACTAAGCTCAAATCCAAATGGATCAAGGACCTCCACATAAAGCCAGACACTCTGAAGCTAATAGAAAAGAAACTGGGGAAGACCCTTGAGGACATCGGTACAGGGAGAAAATTTCTGAACAGAACACCAATAGCTTATGCTCTAAGAGCAAGAATTGACAAATGGGACCTCATAAAATTACAAAGTTTCTGTAAGGCAAAGGACACCATCAAGAGGACAAATCGGCAACCAGCACATTGGGAAAAGATCTTCACCAATCCTACATCAGATAGAGGGCTAATATCCAATATATATAAAGAACTCAAGAAGTTAGACTCCAGAAAACCAAACAACCCTATTAAAAAATGGGGTACAGAGTTAAACAAAGAATTCTCACCTGAAGAACTTCAGATGGCAGAGAAGCATCTTAAAAAATGCTCAACTTCATTAGTCATTAGGGAAATGCAAATCAAAACAACCCTGAGATTTCATCTTACACCAGTCAGAATGGCTAAGATTAAAAATTCAGGAGACAGCAGGTGTTGGAGAGGGTGTGGAGAAAGAGGAACACTCCTCCACTGCTGGTGGGGTTGCAAATTGGTACAACCACTCTGGAAATCAGTCTGGCGGTTCCTCTGAAAACTGGGCACCTCACTTCCAGAAGATCCTGCTATACCACTCCTGGGCATATACCCAGAGGATTCGCCAGCATGTAATAAGGATACATGCTCTACTATGTTCATAGCAGCCCTATTTATAATTGCCAGATGCTGGAAAGAACCCAGGTATCCCTCAACAGAAGAGTGGATGCAAAAAATGTGGTATATCTACACAATGGAGTACTATTCAGCCATTAGAAACAATGAATTCATGAAATTCTTAGGCAAATGGATGGAGCTAGAGAACATCATACTAAGTGAGGTAACCCAGACTCAAAAGGTGAATCATGGTATGCACTCACTAATAAGTGGATATTAACCTAGAAAACTGGAATACCCAAAACATAATCCACACATCAAATGAGGTACAAGAAGAAAGGAGGAGTGGCCCCTGGTTCTGGAAAGACTCAGTGAAGCAGTATTCGGCAAAACCAGAACGGGGAAGTGGGAAGGGGTGGGTGGGAGGACAGGGGAAGAGAAGGGGGCTTACGGGACTTTCGGGGAGTGGGGGGCTAGAAAAGGGGAAATCATTTGAAGTGTAAATAAATTATATCGAATAAAAAAAATTTAAAAAAAAACCACACACACACAAAGATTCAACAAAGAAAGAGAACTTCAGGCCAATTTCCCTTATGAACATCGATGCAAATATACTCAATAAAATTCTTGCCAACCGAATCCAAGAACACAGGTTCAATATACGGAAATCCATCAATGCAATCCACTACATAAACAAACTCAAAGAAAAAGACCACATGGTCATTTCATTGGATGCTGAAAAAGAATTTGACAAAATTCAGCATCCTTTCATGCTTAAAGTCTTGGAAAGAACAGGAATTCAAGACCCATACCCAAACATAGTAAAAGCAATATACAGCAAACCGGTAGCCAGCATCAAACTAAATGGAGAGAAACTTGAAGTAATCCCACTAAAATTGGGGATCAGACAATGCTGCCCACTCTCTCCCTGTCTATTCAATATAGAATTTGAAGTCCTATCCAGGTCAAAGTGATTCAAATTAAAAATGAAGAAGTCAAAATATCACTATTTGCAGATGATATGATAGTATACTTAAGCTACCCCAACAATTCTACCAGAGAAACCTTAAAGCTGATAAACAACTTCAGCAAAGTGGCTGGATATGAAATTAACTCAAGCAAATAAATAGCCTTCCTCTACTCAAAGGATAAACAAGCTGAGAAAGAAAATTGGGAAATGACACCCTTCACAATAGTCACAAATAATATTACATACTTTGGTGTGACTCTAACAAAGTAAGTGAAAGATCTGTATGACAAGAACGTCAAGCCTCTGAAGAAAGAAATCAAAGATCGAAGAAGATGGAAAGATCTCCCATGCTCATGGTTTGGCAGGATTAATGTAGTAATAACGGTCATCTTGCCAAAAACAATCTACAGATTTAATGCAATCACCATCAAAATTCCAAATCAATACTTCATAGAGCTAGAACAAGCAATCTTCAAATTCATTTGGAATAACAAAAAAGCCAGGATAGTGAAAACTAGTCACCATCCCTGACCTCAAGCTCTATTATAGAACAATAGTGATAAAAACTGAATGCCAAGATAAGGAAGCAGGTGAGTAGGGGGAGGCTGATGGGATAGGGTGGTTTTGGAGGGAAACCAGGAAAGCAGATAACATTTGAAATATAAATAAATATAATATCTAATTAAAAAAAGAAAAAAAGAATAGAATAGCATAAATGCCAAGGTTGTTTCAAGACTAGTGGCTATGGTTAGAAAGGGGCCTATTGTAGAGACTAAAGCTAGTTAAAGAGTTTACAAGAAAATTAGTACACTTGATACTTGTTTTCTCTCTTTGAGATGAAAAATATTTCTCACTGAACTTTTTCTAAATCTTCCTGTACTCAACTTTAGGAGAGACCACTGATTAAAATGTTATTGGTATTTTAGTAATTGAAAAGATTTTTTAAATTATCTTTACTTTTTTATTTAAAGTAAAACATTTACTTGGGACTGGCTTACTGTTTCAGAGTTTCTTATTCACTTCACATTCTGTTTATTGCCTATACCCCTCCCGCTCTGGGAGACTAAATTACCAACCATTGAAAAGATTTTTTTTCAAAACTCTCTGAGAATATATATATATACATGTATATGTGTATGTGTATGTGTATATAGATAGATTTGAAATTTAAATTTTCTTTTTTTAATTGGATTTTATTTATGTTTCAAATGTTATCCACTTTCCTGGTTTCCTCTCTGAAAATCCCCTATCCAATCCCCTCTCTTCCTGCTTCAATGAGGGTGTTCCCCTACCCACCCACTCCCACTTCCCTGTCCTGGCATTCCCCTACACTGGACATTGAGCTTTCTCAGGACCAAGGGTCTCTCCTTATTTGGCACTAGACAAGCCTCCTCCACACCCCGGGGGCCAGGGTGGTGGGGACTACTTTGAAGAGTCATAGGGCAGACTGCACAGTCTGTGGTGGCATGGCAGTCATTGTGTCGTCAGTTATGCAGGGAGTGGTTTCTGCAACAGCGCGTGTGGCTGCTTTAAACTAGCCTGGGCTCCCCAGCTGCCGGGAGGGTCTCTGCAGTGACCAACCCCTTCTTCTCCAGGACCCTACACCAGCTGGAGCAACCAGCAATGGCAGCCTCGATGGCCTCGCAAGGGCCTATCAAGGGAATCCTGAAGAACAAGACCTCCCCGTCTTCCCCGGTAGTGGCCTCGGCTGAACAGCCCCGCCTGACCTTCAAAAAGAAGCTGAATAAAAAGTCCCAGAAGTGGGATGAAGTTAACATCCTGGCAACGTATCATCCAGCTGACAAAGACTATGGTTTGATGAAAATAGGTGAGCCAAACACTCTATACCGCAATCCAATAACTTGTGACGACGATGCTAACAGTGATTCCGAATGCAATGAAATGATGAGTCCAGATTTCTTAGCGAAGAAATTAGCTGTTGATGATGTCTCCGAGCCAAAGGATATGGAACAAGAAAGTAGTGAAGAGGAAGATAACTGCCTCTCTCCTCAAGATCTAGAAAAGAAGCGGCAATTTGAAATGAAAAGGAAGCTTCACTACAACGAAGGACTGAATATTAAGTTAGCCAGACTGTTAATTTCAAATGATGATGACGAAGATGAAGGAATGTCAGAGACTGCAGACTGAGACAGCACAAATATTGAAGAGTCCAATCAAGGATCTCCTGAAAGTGACCATCTGCAACTGGAATCGCAAAGTTCCTAAGTGTTCAGCCTAACAGTCGTTTGTCAAATACAAACCTTGTTACTCTACTATACTACTTCTTGTTCTCTAAAATTCATGATTTTCTTAACAAAATACACATCATTTAACATTTGTTAAGAATTAAGACCATAGAGACTGAGGAGATGGAAAATGCCTAATTAATGCATATATTCTCGTGCCTCATAGTTCACAAATACAGTGTAATGTCAGTAATCCAAAACTACTTTCCTTTTCTAAGAACACTGGTTAATTTCTATAAGATATTATATAGCTTTATAATGATTTAATTAATATATTAATTAACATTATGGGAGAAACTAATTTTTTGTCACTTCTAGATGGTGGTACTTATAAAGTGTTTGGGAGTGGTTTCATGTTTTTTCTTTTAATCAAAAGCCTATTCATACAATGGGATATATGGGTGGATAAACAGGCAGGAAGAGATTTTTTTAACATTTATTTTTAGCTCATCTTAGTTAATTGAGAAGGCATCTAAGCTGTTATCTAATCAATAAACTTTAAAATTATTGTTCATTTTATTTGTGCTCAATAGGAAAGGAATGAAAATGTTTTCCATCCCAACTGGTTTACCCCATTCCCACCCACACTCAAATAAATGACCAGGTTAAAGTTGCGCTGGCATCTGCTCTGCTTGTCTTAGGATGCTGGGGAGACTTCAGACAAGCATTTTAATACCATATGCTATTTCAGTGTTCCCTTTATTTATATACCTGTCTTAACCTACTCTGGTTTCTTATTTCTTTTGTCTATACACATACAGTTGTAAAGATTGTATTATAGGATAGCAAAGGCTGATGTTCATGAGGAACTCTTCTTGCATATTCTGCCATTTGCTGCAGTAGTGAATTCTCAGTTTGACACCTGCTATTTCTAATAATAAAGGAAACAGAACTAGTAGTAGCCATAATATGGCAGGAGAGACAGCTAAGAATCTTGGTTTCTGTACTCTGACAGTTTGGTCAGTAAATGACTGCTATTTGCTTATTTGACATTAGGCCTTAGAAGACAATTAACTGAGGCATTTTTGCACAATGCAAGCACTATACATATTCAGAAAACAACTGTTCTTGAATGTATAGACAGAATTATACTTGAACATTTTTTAATTGAAAGATTCTGAGGAGTCTCTGTATAAAGGGAATATGATAATGTACACTATGATAAATGAACATGATCCCCCTAACATGATAGAAATTTGGATTTTCCCCCTGAAATGAAATGTAATTCCTGTGTATCTTAGTTTAGTGATGATTTCTTTTGCAAACATTTATTTATATTGTAAATTTCTGATAGCACCAAATGAATCTGTTATATGACAGACTTTTAAAGAAGTCTCTGGATTGAAATCCATATCTAAAAACGTGCTCTTTTCTTTGTTTCCCTTTTTCCTTTTATTAAAAATAAATTTTTGAATACAATATATTCTGATTGTAGTTTCCCTCCCAATTCCTTTGAACATCTAGATGCATGCCTTTTTGTCTCTCCTCAGAAAACAAATAGTCATCTAATGAGTAATAATAAACTTAAATATGATAAACAAAAAACAACTTGGAATATGAAAACACAAACAAGAAACAGACCCAAAGAAAAAAAGCACAAGAAATGCATATAGACACAAAGACACAAGGGTTTGCAGACTAGGAAATCACATAAAAAATGGAAGTCATAATATAAATTTAAAAGGTCTTTATGGTAGAAAACAAAAATAAAAACTAAATTGTACAGGAATTTTAATGCTGCAAAATGGCTGTATTAACCATATGTAAAGACCTTCTATATCTTTGTGATCTGGCTGTCTTGCAGACATGGCCTTAGTACACACCTTTAATCCCTCTGTATGGAATTCTTTAGTTCATGCTTTTATACCCAAATGATGACATCTAACTGAGAGGCAGACAAAGTGATGGATCAGAGAAAGATGGACAGAATGTGTAAAAGACAGGATATGCAAAACTCTCAGGAATAAAGGTATTTGAGAGCAGTGCAGTTCAGAATAGTTCATGGCAATTCAATTTGAAGAAGTTCATTTCAGAGTAGTTCAGTTAGTTTGCGTCAGTTGGGGAGTCAGTAAATACAGTGTAGTGGAGTTCTTTCATCAGTTTGTGCATTTCAGTTGGGAGTCAGTTGGGAGTCAGTTGGGAGTCAGTCCAGTGAGTACAGTATAGTGGAGTTGAACTGATTTGTGAGTTTGTGCAGTTAGCAAAGGCAGTTGAAGCCAGAGAATTAGAAAGAGGCAGAAGATAGAACAAATTTCCAGAGTTAGTTTGAGGTGAAACAGAGAACCCAGTTTGAATCAGTCAGTTTGGAGAAGAGTTTGAGAGAGACAGAATGGCCAGAACCACACAGCCAGAGTTCAGAAAGAACAAGAAAGGTAAGCTTATTCAGCAGTAAGCCTCAAAGTCAAGAATTACATCTGGCAAATAAAAGCTACTTGTACACTAAATATAAATTATTAAAATGCAACTAATTAAGCTCCTGAGACAATGAACATACAAAGACTCTATTTAGTTAATATTGTGTTGGCTGATGCGGTTCTGGAATTACCACACAAACACCAACCTTAGTTAAGAAAGAATAGCTTATTGAATGCATACCCCAGACTGATGGAGCAGGATCACAGAGGATTCAGGAGCCAAACTGTGAGGCTAGTGTGTTCTTATGGCAAGGAAAAAACAGGTTCAGAAGGTTCAGAAGGTAAGGGTACATACAGTATTACATTTTGACTAAATGGACAAAGTATTGATAAGAGCTTTTGGTGCCCCTTCTGGAAATTTGGCATCTGTTGCTGGGCTCAGACAAGTAAGTAGACTCAGATAAGAATATTAGAAACAGTAACCATGGGGCATTGCTGTTTCCATTGCTGAATTACTATCTTATGTGATCTGTTTGTTTACTACTTAATATCTTGTGTGATCTTGTTGCTTACTACTCTGCCTAATTGCTTTCTTGTATGATTTCCTTGTTTACTACTTTGCTTGACTGCAGTGTTTTTGATCTAAGAACTGCCCATGTTTTTTGGACATACCTGGAATGGTATAAACACAGGCTGGAGTGAAATAAAACTGCTTCAGCCTCAGTATGGGATGGAATCATGTTGTAATTTTGCCTGTTTTTATTTTACAATCCTCACTCTCTTGCTTGAGACCCTGTGGACTGACTGAGCTGGCTTGGTGAGAAGGTGCCTCAATGTTGGAACTCAAGTACAGGGGGATACAGTGAAGGACACTGCTGAGAGAGGAACACTTGAAAAGGAAAATGAAAGGTAAAGGAAAATAAAAGCTAAAGGAAAATAAAAGATTTGAGCCAGCAGTGAATAAATTTTGTAAAAAAGAGGCAAGATAATGGTAAAATGTAAATGAAAGATAAAGGAAAATAAGGTAGATTTGGAATAAACCTTCTAAGAATGGGGCAAGGTAATGGTTGAATGTATTTTGTGTATGCGCATAGAGTTGTGATAGAATATAGAGGAGCGAAGATAATTTTCATAGATGCTTTTAGTCATTGGATTCTGATTAGAAACAGTTTGCATGAGAGCATGGGTTTCAGAAAAGCAGCCACCCCACCTGTCTGGGATTCTTTGGAGAAAGAGAAGAAATGTGAACATAAGCTGTTTCAGAGTTCTCCTAGGGACAGGAGGAGGCCAGAAGAGGTCCTGTTTCCTCTCTTGTTTCTACTGGGGAAATGCTTAGTTCTGGTTCTGGGTATCTTAGGTAGGATATCTGGGTCTCTTTGGCATATCTAGTTCTCTTTCCTCTCTGTCTATTGTCTGTCCTTGGTGCACCAATCTGCCTGTCATTTTATGTCTGTGTTTTCATTTTGTCGCTTAATTGTTTAGTGTTTCATGTTTAAAAAAATGGTTAAAACATTATCTGCTGGATGTCACCCCTTTATTTAGTTTTAACTCCTTTCAAAAGCAAGCAAGTAAGCAAGCAAACAAGCAAACAAAAGCAGTCTCAATTGGCACAACAAAAACTGGTAAGTTGCCCTGCACCTATAGTAAGGAAACTGATGGTTGTTTCTCCTAGAAAATCTCTGTGACTGTGATTATTGGGTTCAGCAACTGACAAGGTGCTCCTCCCTTGAAATTATACCTAGAAAGCGTATGAATATTTTGTCTAGTCTAAATAAGTAAATGTGTGGTGACTTCATGTTTGTTAAATATATAAATATGTTCTGCATGTCATAGATTTTTGGCTCATAAATTATTGGGTATGATTAAAAATTTGTAAATTGGTAACAAAATGTTGGCTTCAAACTGGAAACTCAGGGTTGGAGTCATTCTAGCCAACAACACATGTCATGAACCAACCTAGTGAAACAGATCTTTAATGACACCTCTAAATTAGGATAATATTTTTTTGTAATTCTTGTCCTAGAAACCAGACTTATAAAAGATAAGATTTAAAACAATGTTTATTTAATGAGGTATTAAAAGCATTCATATATAAGAACTGGCAGCCAAACTTTCTAACATGAAAGTAATGAACTTTAGAGAGAATGGATTGTTTATACTATTTAAAATTGGGTTTTGTTTTCCAAAATTATGGATATGCTCTTTATGTTCCAAAAGAAACTTAAAAATTACAAGGTATTGTTGAAAGGGTCCATGGAACTTTAAAACAATATCTTCATAAAATTTAAAAAGGGAGAATTCTGTCCCCATACACTACAAATTTATTTAAATCTTTAAAAGTTTGGAGCCAAGGAATGTTCTGAATGTCACCATACTTATAACTAAGTAAAATGGAAAGATATATAAGAGATCAATTGCATGCCCCTGACCCTGTACTTATATGGAGAAGAGGGCATGTTAGCTTTTTCACAAGAAGAAAATGGGGTGTGGTGGTTGCAAGAAACACAGTTGAGACAAATGGAACAAACCCTCCTTCCTGCTGATTCCTTTGCTGCTGCTGATGATGATGGTTCCTGCACACAGTAAAGTCTACTGGGCCTGTTCCTGACCACTGATACACCAAGCAATATGGTCCAGACCAGAATTCTTGTGCTTGAATCTCTCTGGAGAGAGGAGCCATCTTATAACAAGATTATGACTTTCAATACATTTGGTGACAGGATTTCTGTTTGCTTTGTAAAGAGTAATATGGGCATATTTCTGTGTTTCTTAAAATTGGATTATTTTATCAATTGGTCAGATTAAAATTTTGTTTCTTCAATGGTTTTAAATGTAAGTAGTGTTGATTGAACACTTGCTAATTGTGTTAATATATTGATATCTGGCATGTGTGTTATAGTGGTCTACCAATCAGCTTTTGTATTATTGCTTGTGAGTATTATAAGCATTTTGGTATTCTACAAGGGACTTGCAAATATTTGAAGAAGTGAGTCAGGTTTAAGGAGAAGCAAGAGGGTAGTGGGCTTGATTATTGCTGGTATAGCAGCTTTGATTATATTAATAGCTCACACCACTGCTTCTGCAATGACTTTGACATAAGAATTTAAGACAGCTACTTTTGTTAATCATGTAGCAAAACCATAATTTTACTAGTGCTCTTGATATTCAAGAAGATTCAGATAGATATCTCAACAAAATGCTCTTATTGACATTATTCAAACTATTCGGAGAGCAGGTTCAGAGTTTAAGAATAAGAAGTCCTCTTGAACTTGAGCTTTGTACAAGGAGAAAAGAATGGGCTGATTTACCTTTTTCTACTTGCTGACCACCAGTTGAACCAGCACCATTTGTTAAAAATGCTGTCTTTTTTCTACTGGATGTTTTTAGCCCCTTTGTCATAGCTCAAGTGACCATAGGCATGTGGGTTTGTTTCTGGGTCTTCAATTCTGTTACAGTCTGAAGCCTGCCGTGGGATAATCAGGATTCTTTGGTCCAGGAAGATACAGGTCCAGCGGGAAATGACAAACTAACATGACCACAGAGGTGGTTTGAAATCTGAATGTATTTTTCGGGTATCCCCCAAAGTCCAGTCAACTTAACATCTCAAATTAAGTATCACATACATCTCTAAAAGGCTAGCTAGGTTTTCTCAAGCAATACACGGTGTTTACCCAAAGTACAGGGCACATGTGGCTAAACTGCTTCTTTATCTTGGTCTCGCTGTAGCTGACCCAGGAGCTGAAGAAGGACGGTTCCCATGCCTAGCCTCCTGGCGAAAATGGCAGCATTGTAGAGCTTGGGAAGCTGCCTGGCTCACGCTGTCTGTCAAGAGTACTTCTGCTTAGTCTTCCCTGTTGCATCCTTCTCTGTGCCATGCCCTGGGCCACCATAAGCCTAGGGTGATCAGCTCTGGTGATTAGCTCAGGTAGTAACCTCTAGCCTCCAGCCTGATAAAACTAACTGGCTGCAGCCTTTTAGGCCAGAGTGATAAACTAACTAACTCATTCCTCCTCTGAGTGTCTCTCTCTGTAAAAAGTGTCTATTGCCTCTCTGAGACTAAATTGAGTCTTCGTGAGTATTAAGTATGAACTGTATCCTGAATCACACCTGTATAAGCTAAGAAGGTTGTTTTGCTCAAGGATTCCCTGGGTGGGGCCTGTAACACAAAAGACAGTTCCTCATAAACTTCCTTGCTACTCAGGTGGGCCTGAGTAGAGATAGTCTGTCTGCATAACAAGCAAAATCAAGAGTTAAAGGCAGAACTGGATTAACTTGAGGGGTAAGGTAGCTATGGAACTAGGTACCAACTCAAATGTAAATCCTTTCTACCTTGCCCAAAATTCATTAGTATTGAAAGGTTCTTTAGATGTAAATCTCCTAAGTCTGGCCTATAGTTTGGAATCCACCAGCCCTGAAAGGAAATGACTAAAAAGCAAAAAAGAACCTGTGACTAGAGTTCCTGGAATGCCTTTTCTAACTTAATAACATAAGTGGTTGGAGCAAAGCAAAGAAGAATTTTTTGGCTGCAAGATGGATTCTTACATATCTATATTTGCTTGGTTATACCATGTCCCAGCTACAAGGAAAGAGGAGAGTTAAGGAAATTGCCAAGTGAGATTTTTCAGCTTCTGAATGTAGGAGGCAGTTCTGTTCTTCCCAGGAGACATTTTCTCGCCTGTGTCTGGAAAATATTATTTTGTACAGGCTTCACTGGGCAACCACAACAAATTCTATTCCCTTGATCTTGCTACCTGTCTCTGTACCAATGCCATACAGTTTTTATCATTAATGCTCTATAATACAGCTTGAGGTTGTTTTTAATTGCTGAGTCATACTCCATTGTGTAAATATACCACATTTTCTGTATCTATTCCTCCATTGAGGGACATCTGGGTTCTTTCCAGTTTCTGGCTATTATAAATAAGGCTGCTATGAACATAATGGAGCATGCATCCTTATTGCATGCCAGGGAATCCTCTGGGTATATGCCCAGGAGAAGTATAGCAGGGTCCTCCGGAAGTGTCATGTCCAATTTTCTGAGGAACAGCCAGACTTATTTCCAGAGTGGTTGTACCATCTTACAGCCCCACCAGCAGTGGAGGAGTGTTCATCTTTCTCCACATCCTCGCCAACACCTGCTGTCTCCTGAGTTTTTGCTCTTAGCCATTCTGACTGGTGTGAGATAAAATCTCAGGGTTGTTTTGATTTGCATTTCCATAATGACTAATGATGTTGAAAATTTCTTAAGGTGCTTCTTGGCCATCCGAAATTCTTCAGGTGACAATTCTTTGTTTATGTCTGTACCCCATTTTTTAATAGGGTTATTTGGTTCCCGGGGATCTAACTTCTTGAGTTCTTTGTATATATTGGATATTAGCCCTCTATCTGATGTAGAGTTGGTGAAGATCTTATCCCAATTTTTTTGGTTGCCCATTTGTCCTTCTGATGGTGTCCTTTGCCTTAGAGAAACTTTGTAGTTTTATGAGGTCCCATTTGTCACTTCTTGATCCTAGAGCATACGCTATTGGTGATCTGTTCAGGAACTTTCCCTCTGTACCGATGTCCTCAAGGGTCTTCCCCAGTTTCTTTTCTTTTATTTTTTTTTAATTCGATATAATTTATTTACATTTCAAATGATTTCCCCTTTTCTAGCCTACCCACTCCCCGAAAGTCCTGTAAGCCCCCTTCTCTTCCCCTGTCCTCCCTCCCACCCCTTCCCAGTTCCCCGTTCTGGTTTTGCCGAATACTGTTTCACTGAGTCTTTCCAGAACCAGGGACAACTCCTCCTTTCTTCTTGTATCTCATTTGATGTGTGGATTATGTTTTGGGTATTCCAGTTTTCTAGGTTAATAACCACTTATTAGTGAGTGCATACCATGATTCACCTTTTGAGTCTGGGTTACCTCACTTAGTATGATGTTCTCTAGCTCCATCCATTTGCCTAAGAATTTCATGAATTCATTGTTTCTAATGGCTGAATAGTACTCCATTGTGTAGATATACCACATTTTTTGCATCCACTCTTCTGTTGAGGGATACCTGGGTTCTTTCCAGCATCTGGCAATTATAAATAGGGCTGATATGAACATAGTAGAGCATGTATCCTTATTACATGGTGGGGAATCCTCTGGGTATATGCCCAGGAGTGGTATAGCAGGATCTTCTGGAAGTAAGGTGCCCAGTTTTCGGAGGAACCGCCAGACTGATTTCCAGAGTGGTTGTATCAATTTGCAACCGCACCAGCAGTGGAGGAGTGTTCCTCTTTCTCCACACCCTCTCCAACACCTGCTGTCTCCTGAATTTTTAATCTTAGCCATTCTGACTGGTGTAAGATGAAATCTTAGGGTTGTTTTGATTTGCATTTCCCTAATGACTAATGAAGTTGAGCATTTTTTAAGATGCTTCTCCGCCATCCGAAGTTCTTCATGTGAGAATTCTTTGTTTAACTCTGTACTCCATTTTTTAATAGGGTTGTTCGGTTTTCTGGAGTCTAACTTCTTGAGTTCTTTATATATATTGGATATTAGCCCTCTATCTGATGTAAGATTGGTGAAGATCTTTTCCCAATTTGTTGGTTGCCGATCTGTCCTCTTGATGGTATCCTTTGCCTTACAGAAACTCTGTAACCTTATGAGGTCCCATTTGTCAATTCTTGCTCTTAGAGCATACACTATTGGTGTTCTGTTCAGAAACTTTCTCCCTGTACCGATGTCCTCAAGGGTCTTCCCCAGTTTCTTTTCTATTAGCTTCAGAGTGTCTGGCTTTATGTGGAGGTCCTTGATTCATTTGGATTTGAGCTTAGTACAAGGAGACAAGGATGAATCAATTCGCATTCTTCTGCATGCTGACCTCCAGTTGAACCAGCACCATTTGTTGAAAAGGCTATCTTTTTTCCATTGGATGTTTTCAGTCTCTTTGTCGAGGATCAAGTGGCCATAGGTGTGTGGGTTCATTTATGGATCTTCAATCCTGTTCCATTGATCCTCCTGCCTGTCACTGTACAAATACCATGCAGTTTTTAACACTATTGCTCTGTAGTATTGCTTGAGGTCAGGGATACTGATTCCCCCAGAACTTCTTTTGTTGCTGAGAATAGTTTTAGCTATCCTGGGTTTTTTGTTGTTCCAGATGAATTTGATAATTGCTCTTTCTAACTCTGTGAAGAATTGAGTTGGGATTTTGATGGGTATTGCATTGAATCTGTATAGTGCTTTTGGCAAAATGGACATTTTAGGTATATTGATTCTGCCGATCCATGAGCATGGGAGGTTTTCCCATTTTTTGAGGTCTTCTTCCATTTCCTTCTTCAGAGTCTTGAAGTTCTTGTCATACAGATCTTTCACATGTTTGGTAAGAGTCACCCCAAGATACTTTATACTGTTTGTGGCTATTGTGAAGGGGGTCATTTCCCTAATTTCTTTCTCAGCCTGCTTATCCTTTGAGTATAGGAAGGCCACTGATTTGCTTGAGTTGATTTTATAACCTGCCACTTTGCTGAAGTTGTTTATCAGCTGTAGGAGCTCTCTAGTGGAGTTCTTTGGGTCACTTAGGTATACTATCATTTCGTCTGCAAATAATGATAGTTTGACTTCTTCCTTTCCAATTTGTATCCCTTTGACCTCCTTATGTTGTCGAATTGCACGAGCTAGTACCTCAAGTACAATATTGAAAAGATAAGGAGAAAGGGGGCAGCCTTGTCTGGTCCCTGATTTCAGTGGGATTGCTTCAAGTTTCTCTCCATTTAGTTTGATGCTGGCTACTGGTTTGCTGTATATTGCTTTTACTATGTTTAGGTATGGGCCTTGAATTCCTGTTCTCTCCAAGACTCTAAGCATGAAAGGATGCTGAATTTTGTCAAATGCTTTTTCAGCATCCAATGAAATGACCATGTGGTTTTGTTCTTTGAGTTTGTTTATGTAGTGGATTGTATTGATGGATTTCCATATATTGAACCAACCCTGCATTCCCGGGATAAAGCCTACTTGATCATGGTGGATGATCGTTTTGATGTGTTCTTGGATTCGGTTGGCAAGAATTTTATTGAGTATTTTTGCATCGATGTTCATAAGGGAAATTGGTCTGAAGTTCTCTTTCCTTGTTGGATCTTTGTGTGGCTTTGGTATCAGCGTAATTGTGGCTTCATAGAAGGAATTGGGTAGTGTTCCTTCTGTTTCTATTTTGTGGAATAGTTTGAAGAGTATTGGTGTTAACTCTTCTTTGAAGGTCTGGTAGAATTCTGCACTGAAACCATCTGGTCCTGTGCTTTTTTTGGTTGGAAGACTTTCTCTGACTCCTTCTATTTCTTTAGGCTTTATGGGACTGTTTAGATGGTCTAGTGGGTCCTGATTTAATTTTGGTATTTGGTATCTGTCAAGGAAATTGTCCATTTCCTCCAGATTATCCAGTTGTGTTGAGTATAGGCTCTTGTAGTAGGATCTGATGATTTTTTGGATTTCCTCAGTTTCCGTTGTTATATCTCCCTTTTCATTTCTAAGTTTGTTAATTTGGATACTTTCTCTGTGCCCTTTGGTCAGTCTGGCTAAGGGTTTATCTATCTTGTTGATTTTCTCAAAGAACCAGCTCCTGGTTTTGTTGATTTTTGTATGGTTCTCTTTGTTTCTACTTGATTGATTTCGGCCCTGAGTTTGATGATTTCCTGACTTCTACTCCTCCTGGGTGAAATAGCTTCTTTTTGTTCTAGGGCTTTCAGTTGTGTCATTAAGCTTGTAATGTATGCTCTCTCCATTTTCTTTTTGGAGGCACTCAGGGCTATGAGTTTTCCTCTTAGCACTGCTTTTATTGTGTCCCGTAGATTTGGGTATGTTGTGTTTTCATTGTCATTGTGTTCTAAAAGGTCTTTAATTTCTTTCTTTATCTCTTCCTTGACCAAGGTATCATTGAGTAGAGTATTGTTCAATTTCCACGTGTATGTGGGTTTTCTATTGTTTCTGTTGCTATTGAAGACCACTTTTACTCCATAGTGATCAGATAGGAGGCATGGGATTAGTTCTATCTTCTTATATTTGTTGAGGTCTGTCTTGTGACCAATTATATGGTCGATTTTGGAGAAGGTACCATGAGGTGCTGAAAAAAAGGTATATTCTTTTGTTTTAGGATAGAATGTTCTATATATATATCTGTTAAATCTAATTGGTCCAAAGCTTCAATTAGTTTCATTGTGTCCTTGTTTAGTTTCTGTTTTCCTGATCGGTCCATTGAGGAAAGTGCAGTGTTGAAGTCACCCACAATTATTGTGTTGGGTACAATGTGTGCTTTGTGTTTTAATAAAGTTTCTTTTATGAAAGAGGGTGCCCTTGCATTTGGAGCATAGATGTTCAGGATTGAGAGTTCTTCTTGTATTTTTCCTTTGACCAGCAAGAAGTGTCCCTCAGATCTCTTTTGATGACTTTGGGTTGAAAACCAATTTTATCTGATATTAAAATGGCTACTCCAGCTTGTTTCCTGAGACCATTTGCTTGTAAAATTGTCTTCCAGCCTTTTACTCTAAGGTAGTTTTGTCTTTGACCCTGAGGTGTGTTTCCTGTAAGCAGCAAAATGTAGGGTCCTGTTTACGTATCCAGTCAGTTAGTCAGTGTCTTTTTATTGGGGCATTAAGTCCATTGATGTTAAGAGATATTAAGGAATAGTGATTGTTACTTCCTATCATTTTTGACGTTATTTTTTAAATTTGATTGCTTAACTTCTTTTGGGTTTGATGAAAGGTTACTATCTTACTTTTTCCAGGGTGTAGTTTCCCTCCTTGTATTGGTGTTGTCCTCCTATTATCCTTTTTAGGGCTGGATTTGTGGATAGATATTGGGTAAACTTGGTTTTGTCGTGAAATATCTTAGTTTCTCCATCTATGGTGATTGAGAGTTTTGCTAGATATAGTAGTTTTGGCTGGCATTTGTGTTCTCTTAGAGTCTGCATGAGATCTGCCCAGGACCTTCTAGCCTTCATAGTCTCAGGTGAAAAGTCTGCTGTGATTCTGATAGGTCTTCCTTTATATGTTACTTGGCCTTTTTCTCTTACTGCCTTTAATATTCTTTCTTTGTTTAGAACATTTGGTGTTTTGATTATTATGTGACGGGAAGTATTTCTGTTCTGGTCCAGTCTGTTTGGAGTTCTGTAGGCTTCTTGTATTTTCATGGGCATCTCTCTCTTTAGGTTAGGGAAGTTTTCTTCCATAATTTTATTGAAGATATTTGCTGGCCCTTTAAGTTGTAAATCTTCACTCTCATCTATGCCTATAATCCTTAGGTTTGGTCTTCTCATTGTGTCCTGGATTTCCTGGATATTTTGGGTTCCAAGCTTTTTGCATTTTGCATTTTCTTTAACTGTTGAGTCCATGGTTTCTATGGAATCTTCAGCATCTGAGATTCTTTCTTTTATTTCTTGTATTCTGTTGTTGATATTTGCATCTCTGTCCCCTGATTTCTTCCCAAGGCTTTCTATCTCCAAAGTTGTCTCCTTTTGAGTTTTCTTAGTTGTTTCTACTTCTGATTTTAGATCCTGGATGGTTTTGCTTAGCTCCTTCACTTGCTTGTTTGTGCTTTCCTGTAATTCTTTAAGAGATTTTTGTGTTTTCTCTTTCATGACCTCAGCCTGTTGACCAAAGTTCTCCTGTATTTCTTTAAGAGATTTTTGTGTTTTGTCTTTCATGATTCAGCCTGTTGACCAAAGTTCTCCTGTATTTCTTTAAGTGTTTTTTGCATTTCCTCCTTGTTGGCTTTTGTATTCTCCTGGATTTCTTTCAGTGATTTTTGTGTTTCCCTTGCAAGGGCTTCTAACTTTTGATCCATTTTCTCCTGAATTTCTTTAAGTATGTCCTTCATGTGTTCCTGTACCAGCATCATGACCAGTGATTTTAGATCCAAATCTTGTTTTACTGGTGTGATGGGGTATCCAGGACATGCTGGTAGAGGAGAATTTGGTTCAGATGTTGCCATATTGCCTTGATTTCTGTTAGTGACGTTCCTGCGTTTGCCTTTTGCCACCTAGCTCTCACTGGTGTTACTTGGTCTTGTCAATGCTGGACTCACCAGTGCAAGCTGCCCCTTCCCCGTTGGCCTCTGGTGCACAGCTTACACCCTGCACTGCCTATAGACAGGGTGCTGCTGTCCAGGCTGTTCAGATCCCGAAGCAGGCACCTGAAGGCCCCCGCTGGGGCCCGCAGGATTTACCGGAGCACACCGACTTCTCCCAGCTGGCCACCCGGAAGCCCCCGCTAGCCTCTTGAGGGACCTGGAGATGTGGTGCGGCTGCCCAGGCTGATCTGAAGTGGAGAGAGTTGAGCTGAGGGCTTCTGCCTGAGGCCTTGCCCCAGATTGTGTCTGTGGACCAGATGGAGCCCATGTGCACCCCCAGGGAGCGCCGACAGTGTATGCTGCTGTGACCTCCCCTGTGTTCCGCTCACTCCGCTGGGCAGCTGATTCCTCAACCGGGCTGGCGCACACATGGTTAGCCTGGTCGCCCAGGCCCTGAGTCCAGGCAAAAGCCTGGGAGGCCAAGGTCCGAGCAAAGTTCCCCTAGGGCTATGACTGTTAATTGGGTCCGCCAGGTGACCCGGATGGCCAGCGTGCGCGTCTGTGCTTCCCGAAAGCACCGGGAGAGTCTGTTGTACTAACAACCTCCTGGGCAGGTTGACACACAGATGGCCCACCAAGCCGCCCAGTTCTTGGGGTCAGTCCTGTGCCTTTTGGGGCCTAGACCCCCGTTTTGTTAGCCTCAGGCTACGCTGGTTAGCTGTCTCTGCCCTCCCGAGCACTCTGGGTCCTGTAGGCAAAATGGCGGCGCGTGCGCAGGCCAGGGCAAAAAAACCTCCTGGCTGGGTTGGCACCCCGATGGCCACCCGAACAGCCCAGGGCCTGGGTGCAGGCCAATGCCCGTCGGGCTCAGACCACCGCGGTGTTGGCCTCGGATTATGTTTGTGTACCTCAGTCTGTCCGATCTGTGGAGTCCGAAATCAAGATGGAGGTGAGTCTCTCCTGACTGGCGGGAAGCCGAGTTCTGAAGTGGCTTCCTTGCAGCGAAAGACTCAGCAGAACAGCAGCTGCTTGCCGCCCGGCTGGTCAGCGAAGGTCAGTGGTCATGGGCGCAGGGCCTAACTGGACCCTGTGTCGCCTTGGTTCCACCGCTGATGGCCCTTCAGCTGGACCAGCCACTGCTGCTGCCACCGCTGCTGCCGCCACCCGCAGTCCCCCCAGTTTCTTTTCTATTAGCTTCAATGTGTCTGGTTTTATGTGGAGGTTCTTGATCCACTTGGACTTGAGCTTAGTACAAGGAGATAAGAATGGGTCAATTTGCATTCTCCTGCATGCTGACCTCCAGTTGAGTCAGCAGCATTTGTTGAAAAGGCTAAGGATGGTTGTAGCTCCTTTGTCAAAGATCAAGTGACCATAGGTGTGTGGGTTCATTTCTGGGTCTTCAATTCTATTCCATTGATCTACTTGCCTGTCACTGTACCAATAGCACGCAATTTTTAACAGAATTGCTCTGTAGTACTGCTTGAGGTCAGGGATACTGATTCCCCCAGAAGTTCTTTTACTGTTGAGGATAGTTATAGCTATCCTGTTTTTTTATTTTTATTTTATTTTATTTTATTTTATTTTTTTTTTTTTTGTGATTCCAGATGAACTTCAGATTTGCTCTTTCTAACTCTGAATAACTGGGTTGGGATTTTGATGGGTATTGCATTGAATCTGTATATTGCTTTTGGCAAGATGGCCATTTAAACTATATTAATCCTGCCAACCCAAGAGCATGGGAGGTTTTTTCATTTTCTGAGGGCTTCTTCAATTTCCTTCTTCAGAGATCTGAAGTTCTTGTCATATAGGTCTTTCACTTCTTTGGTTAGAGTCACACCAAGATACTTTATGCTGTTAGTGGCTATTGTGAAGGGTGTCATTTCCCTAACTTCTTTCTCAGTCTGCTTATCCTTTGAGTATAGGAAGGAAACTGATTTGCTTGAGTTGATTTTATAACCAGCCACTTTGCTGAAGTTGTTTATCAGCTGTAGGAATTCTGAGGTAGAGTTTTTGGGTCACTTAAGTAGACTATCATGTCATCTGCAAATAGTGATAGTTTGACTTCTTCCTTTCCAATTTGTATTTCTTTGTCCTCCTTATATTGTCTAATTGCTCTAGCTAGACTTCAAGAACTATATTGAAAAGATATGGAAAGAGGGGGCAGCCTTGTCTAGTCCCTGATTTTAGTGGGATTGCTTCAAGTTTCTCTCCATTTACTTTGATGTTGGCTACCGGTTTGCTGTATATTGCTTTTACTATGTTTAGGTATGGGCCTTGAATTGCTGTTCTTTCCAAGACTTTTAGCATGAAGGGATGCTGAATTTTGTCAAATGCTTTTTCAGCAACTAATGAAATGATAATGTGGTTTTTTCTTTGAGTTTATTTATGTAGTGGATATCATTGATGGATTTCCATATATTGAACCATCCCTGCATCCCTGGGATGAAGCCTAATTGATCATGGTGGATGATCGTTTGGATATGTTCTAGGATTTGGTTGGGGAGAATTTTATTTAGTATTTTTGCATCGATAGTCACAAGGGAAATTCGCCTGAAGTTCTCTTTCTTTGTTGGATCTTTGTGAGGTTTTGGTATCAGCATAATTGTGGCTTGGTAGAATGAGTTGGGTAGAGTTCCTTCTGTTTCTATTTTGTGGAATAGTATGAAGAGTATTGGTGTTAAGTCTTCTTTGTAGGTCTGCTAGAGTTCTGCACTGAAACCATCTGGTCCTGTGCTTTTTTTGGTTGGAAGAGTTTCTATGACCCTTCTATTTCTTTAGGGGTTATGGGACTGTTTAGATGATCTATTTGATCCTGGTTTAATTTTGGTATTTGGTATCTCTCTGGGAAATTATCCATTTCCTCCAGATTCTCCAGTTGTGTTGAGTATAGGCTTTTGTAATAGGATCTGATAATTTTTTGAATTTCCTCTGTTTTTGTTGTTATATCTCCCTTTTCATTTCTAATTTTGTTTTTTTTTTAATTAATTTTTTTTTATTATTCGATATAATTTATTTACATTTCAAATGATTTCCCCTTTTCTAGCCCCCCCACTCCCCGAAAGTCCCGCAAGCCCCCTTCTCTTCCCCTGTCCTCCCACCCACCCCTTCCCACTTCCCCGTTCTGGTTTTGCTGAATACTGTTTCACTGAGTCTTTCCAGAACCAGGGGCCACTCCTCCTTTCTTCTTGTACCTCATTTGATGTGTGGATTATGTTTTGGGTATTCCAGTTTTCTAGGTTAATATCCACTTATTAGTGAGTGCATACCATGATTCACCTTTTGAGTCTGGGTTACCTCACTTAGTATGATGTTCTCTAGCTCCATCCATTTGCCTAAGAATTTCATGAATTCATTGTTTCTAATGGCTGAATAGTACTCCATTGTGTAGATATACCACATTTTTTGCATCCACTCTTCTGTTGAGGGATACCTGGGTTCTTTCCAGCATCTGGCAATTACAAATAGGGCTGCTATGAACATAGTAGAACATGTATCCTTATTACATGGTGGGGAGTCTTCTGGGTATATGCCCAGGAGTGGTATAGCAGGATCTTCTGGAAGTAAGGTGCCCAGTTTTCGGAGGAACCGCCAGACTGATTTCCAGAGTGGTTGTACCAATTTGCAACCCCACCAGCAGTGGAGGAGTGTTCCTCTTTCTCCTCACCCTCTCCAACACCTGCTGTCTCCAGAATTTTTAATCTTAGCCATTCTGACTGGTGTAAGATGAAATCTTAGGGTTGTTTTGATTAGCATTTCCCTAATGACTAATGAAGTTGAGCATTTTTTAAGATGCTTCTCCGCCATCCGAAGTTCTTCAGGTGAGAATTCTTTGTTTAACTCTGTACCCCATTTTTTAATAGGGTTGTTTGGTTTTCTGGAGTCTAACTTCTTGAGTTCTTTATATATATTGGATATTAGCCCTCTATCTGATGTAGGATTGGTGAAGATCTTTTCCCAATTTGTTGGTTGCCGATTTGTCCTCTTGATGGTGTCCTTTGCCTTACAGAAACTTTGTAATTTTATGAGGTCCCATTTGTCAATTCTTGCTCTTAGAGCATACGCTATTGGTGTTCTGTTCAGAAACTTTCTCCCTGTACCGATGTCCTCAAGGGTCTTCCCCAGTTTTTTTTCTATTAGCTTCAGAGTGTCTGGCTTTATGTGGAGGTCCTTGATCCATTTGGATTTGAGCTTAGTACAAGGAGACAAGGATGGATCAATTCGCATTCTTCTGCATGCTGACCTCCAGTTGAACCAGCACCATTTGTTGAAAAGGCTATCTTTTTTCCATTGGATGTTTTCAGCCTCTTTGTCGAGGATCAAGTGGCCATAGGTGTGTGGGTTCATTTCTGGATCTTCAATCCTGTTCCATTGATCCTCCTGCCTGTCACTGTACCAATACCATGCAGTTTTTAACACTATTGCTCTGTAGTATTGCTTGAGGTCAGGGATACTGATTCCCCCAGATTTCCTTTTGTTGCTGAGAATAGTTTTAGCTATCCTGGGTTTTTTGTTGTTCCAGATGAATTTGATAATTGCTCTTTCTAGCTCTGTGAAGAATTGAGTTGGGATTTTGATGGGTATTGCATTGAATCTGTATAGTGCTTTAGGCAAAATGGCCATTTTAACTATATTGATTCTGCCGATCCATGAGCATGGGAGGTTTTCCCATTTTTTGAGGTCTTCTTCCATTTCCTTCTTCAGAGTCTTGAAGTTCTTGTCATACAGATCTTTCACATGTTTGGTAAGAGTCACCCCAAGATACTTTATACTGTTTGTGGCTATTGTGAAGGGGGTCATTTCCCTAATTTCTTTCTCAGCCTGCTTATCCTTTGAGTATAGGAAGGCCACTGATTTGCTTGAGTTGACTTTATAACCTGCCACTTTGCTGAAGTTGTTTATCAGCTGTAGGAGCTCTCTAGTGGAGTTCTTTGGGTCACTTAGGTAGACGATCATGTCGTCTGCAAATAATGATAGTTTGACTTCTTCCTTTCCAATTTGTATCCCTTTGACCTCCTTATGTTGTCGAATTGCCCGAGCTAGTACCTCAAGTACAATATTGAAAAGATAAGGAGAAAGGGGGCAGCCTTGTCTGGTCCCTGATTTCAGTGGGATTGCTTCAAGTTTCTCTCCATTTAGTTTGATGCTGGCTACTGGTTTGCTGTATATTGCTTTTACTATGTTTAGGTATGGGCCTTGAATTCCTGTTCTCTCCAAGACTTTAAGCATGAAGGGATGCTGAATTTTGTCAAATGCTTTTTCAGCATCCAATGAAATGACCATGTGGTTTTGTTCTTTGAGTTTGTTTATGTAGTGGATTGTATTGATGGATTTCCGTATATTGAACCAACCCTGCATTCCTGGGATAAAGCCTACTTGATCATGGTGGATGATCGTTTTGATGTGTTCTTGGATTCGGTTGGCAAGAATTTTATTGAGTATTTTTGCATCGATGTTCATAAGGGAAATTGGTCTGAAGTTCTCTTTCTTTGTTGGATCTTTGTGTGGCTTTGGTATCAGCGTAATTGTGGCTTCGTAGAAGGAATTGGGTAGTGTTCCCTCTGTTTCTATTTTGTGGAATAGTTTGAAGAGTATTGGTGTTAACTCTTCTTTGAAGGTCTGGTAGAATTCTGCACTGAAGCCATCTGGTCCTGTGCTTTTTTTGGTTGGAAGACTTTCTATGACTCCTTCTATTTCTTTAGGCATTATGGGACTGTTTAGATGGTCTAGTTGGTCCTGATTTAATTTTGGTATTTGGTATCTGTCAAGGAAATTGTCCATTTCCTCCAGATTCTCCAGTTGTGTTGAGTATAGGCTCTTGTAGTAGGATCTGATGATTTTTTGGATTTCCTCAGTTTCCGTTGTTATATCTCCCTTTTCATTTCTAAGTTTGTTAATTTGGATACTTTCTCTGTGCCCTTTGGTCATTCTGGCTAAGGGTTTATCTATCTTGTTGATTTTCTCAAAGAACCAGCTCCTGGTATTGTTGATTTTTTGTATGGTTCTCTTTGTTTCTACTTGATTGATTTCGGCCCTGAGTTTGATGATTTCCTGCCTTCTACTCCTCCTGGGCGAAATAGCTTCTTTTTGTTCCAGGGCTTTCAGGTGTGTCATTAAGCTGGTAATGTATGCTCTCTCCATTTTCTTTTTGGAGGCACTCAGGGCTATGAGTTTTCCTCTTAGCACTGCTTTCATTGTGTCCCATAGATTTGGGTATGTTGTGTTTTCATTTTCATTGTGTTCTAAAAAGTCTTTAATTTCTTTCTTTATTTCTTCCTTGACCAAGGTATCATTGAGTAGAGTATTGTTCAGTTTCCACGTGTATGTGGGCTTTCTGTTGTTTCTGTTGCTATTGAAGACCACTTTTACTCCATAGTGATCAGATAGGAGGCATGGGATTAGTTCGATCTTCTTATATTTGTTGAGGTCTGTCTTGTGACCAATTATATGGTCGATTTTGGAGAAGGTACCATGAGGTGCTGAGAAAAAGGTATATTCTTTTGTTTTAGGATAGAATGTTCTATATATATCTGTTAAATCTAATTGGTCCAAAGCTTCAATTAGTTTCATTGTGTCCCTGTTTAGTTTCTGTTTTCCTGATCGGTCCATTGAGGAAAGTGCAGTGTTGAAGTCGCCCACAATTATTGTGTTAGGTGCAATGTGTGCTTTTAGTTTTAATAAAGTTTCTTTTACAAAAGAGGGTGCCCTTACATTTGGGGCATAGATGTTCAGGATTGTCAGTTCTTCTTTTTGTATTTTTCCTTTGACCAGCAAGAAGTGTCCCTCAGGGTCTCTTTTGATGACTTTGGGTTGAAAGTCAATTTTATCTGATATTAAAATGGCTACTCCAGCTTGTTTCCTGAGATCATTTGCTTGTAAAATTGTCTTCCAGCCTTTTACTCTAAGGTAGTGTTTGTCTTTGACCCTGAGGTGTGTTTCCTGTAAGCAGCAAAATGTAGGGTCCTGTTTACGAATCCATTCAGTTAGTCTGTGTCTTTTTATTGGGGCATTAAGTCCATTGATGTTAAGAGATATTAAGGAATAGTGATTGTTACTTCCTATCATTTTTGACGTTATTTTTTAAATTTGAATGCTTAACTTCTTTTGGGTTTGATGAAAGGTTACTATCTTGCTTTTTCCAGGGTGAAGTTTCCCTCCTTGTATTGGTGTTGTCCTCCTATTATCCTTTTTAGGGCCGGGTTTGTGGATAGATATTGGGTAAACTTGGTTTTGTCATGAAATATCTTAGTTTCTCCATCTATGGTGATTGAGAGTTTTGCTGGATATAGTAGTTTTGGTTGGCATTTGTGTTCTCTTAGAGTCTGCATGAGATCTGCCCAGGACCTTCTAGCCTTCATAGTCTCAGGTGAAAAGTCTGCTGTGATTCTGATAGGTCTTCCTTTATATGTTACTTGGCCTTTTTCTCTTACTGCCTTTAGTATTCTTTCTTTGTTTAGAACATTTGGTGTTTTGATTATTATGTGACGGGAAGTATTTCTGTTCTGGTCCAGTCTGTTTGGAGTTCTGTAGGCTTCTTGTATATTCATGGGCATCTCTCTCTTTAGGTTAGGGAAGTTTTCTTCCATAATTTTATTGAAGATATTTGCTGGCCCTTTAAGTTGTAAATCTTCACTCTCCTCTATGCCTATAATCCTTAGGTTTGGTCTTCTCATTGTGTCCTGGATTTCCTGGATATTTTGGGTTACAAGCTTTTTGCATTTTGCATTTTCTTTAACTGTTGAGTCCATGGTTTCTATGGAATCTTCAGCATCTGAGATTCTTTCTTCTATCTCTTGTATTCTGTTGTTGATATTTGTATCTCTGTCCCCTGATTTCTTCCCAAGGCTTTCTATCTCCAAAGTTGTCTCCCTTTGAGTTTTCTTAGTTGTTTCTACTTCTGATTTTAGATCCTGGATGGTTTTGCTTAGCTCCTTCACTTGCATGTTTGTGTTTTCCTGTAATTCTTTAAGAGATTTTTGTGTTTTCTCTTTCATGAGCTCAGCCTGTTGACCAAAGTTCTCCTGTATTTCTTTAAGAGATTTTTGTGTTTCGTCTTTCATGACCTCAGCCTGTTGAGCAAAGTTCTCCTGTATTTCTTTAAGTGTTTTTTGCATTTCCTCCTTGTTGGCTTTTGTATTCTCCTGGATTTCTTTCAATGATTTTTGTGTTTCCCTTGCAAGGGCTTCTAACTTTTGATCCATTGTCTCCTGAATTTCTTTATGTATGACCTTCATGTGTTCCTGTACCAGCATCATGACCAGTGATTTTAAATCCAAATCTTGTTTTACTGGTGTGATGGGGTATCCAGGACATGTTGGTAGAGGAGAATTGGGTTCAGATGTTGCCATATTGCCTTGATTTCTGTTAGTGACGTTCCTGCGTTTGCCTTTTGCCATCTAGATCTCACTGGTGTTAGTTTATCTTGTCAGTGCTGGACTCACCAGTGCAAGCTGCCCCTTCCCAGTTGGCCTCTGGTGCACAGCTTACCTCCTGCACTGCTTGTAGACAGTGTGCTGCTGCCCAGGCTGTTCAGATCCCAAAGCAGGCACCCGAAGGCTCCCGCTGGGGCCCGCTGGATTCACTGGAGCACACTGACTTCTCCCAGCTGGCCGCCCGGAAGCCCAGCTAGCCACTTGCAGGACTTGGAGATTTAATGCTGCCGCCCAGACTGATCTGGATCCGGAAGCGGAGAGAGTAGAGCTAAGGCCTTCTGCCTGAGGCCTTGCCCCAGATTGTGTCTGTGGAGCAGATGGAGCCCGTGTGCACTCCCAGGGAGTGCCGACGGTGTATGCTACTGTGACCTCCCCTGAGTTCCGCTCACTCCGCTGGGCAGCCGATCTGCCAACCGGGCTGTCGCACACAAGGTTAGCCTGGCCGCCCAGTCCCTGAGCCCAGGTAAAAGCCTGGGAGGCCAAGGTCCGAGCAAAGTTCCCCTACGGCTTTGACTGTTAATTGGGTTTGCCAGGTGACTAGGATGGCGGGCGTGTGCGCCCGCGCTCCCTGAAAGCGCCGGGAGAGTCTGCTTTGCTAACAATCACCTGGGCGGGTTGACTCACAGATGGCCCACCAAGCCGCCCAGTTCTTGGGGTCAGTTCTGTGCCTTTTGGGGCCTGGACCCCCGCTTTGTTAGCCTTAGGCTATGCCTGTTACAGGTCTGCCCGCCTGAGCTCTCTGTCGTCCTGCAGGCAAAATGGCGGCGGCGCGTTCGCAGGCCTGGGCAAAAAACCTCCTGGTTGGGTTGGCACCCCGATGGCCCCCCGACCCGCCCAGGGCCTGGGTGCAGGCCAACGCCCGTCGGGCTCAGACCACCGCAGTGTTGGCCTCGGATTATGTTTGTGTACCTCAGTCTGTCCGATTCCTGGAGTACGGAACCAAGATGGATCCTCCTCTCCTGACTGGTGGGAGGCCGAGTTCTGAAGTGGCCTCCGTGCAGGAAAGGCGCCGCACAACTGCAGCTGCTTGCTGTCCGGCTGGTCAGCGAAGGTCAGTGGTCGTGGGCGCAGGGCCTAACTGGTCCCTGTGACGCCTTGGTTCCACTGCTGATGGCCCTTCAGCTGGAGCAGCCACTGCTGCCGCTGCTGCCGCCGCCGCCGCCCTCTAATTTTGTTAATTTAGATACTGTCTCTGTGCCCTTTGGTCAGTCTGGCTAAGGGTTTATCTACCTTGTTGATTTTTACAAAGAACCAGTTCCTGGGTTTGATGATTCTTTGTATGGTTCTCTTTGTTTCCACTTGATTGATTTCAGCCCAGAGTTTGATGATTTCCTGTCTTCTCCTCCTCCTGGGTGAATTAACTTCTTTTTGTTCTAGGACTTTCAGTTGTGCTTTTAAGCTTCTAGTATATGCTGCCTCCATTTTCTTTTTGAAGGCACTCAGCACTATGAGTTTTCCTCTTAGCACTGCTTTCATTGTGTCCCATAGATTTGGGTAGGTTGTATCTTCATTTTCATTATATTCTAAAAAGTCCTTGATTTCTTTATTTCTTCCTTAAGCAATGTATCATTGAGTAGAGTATTGTTCAGCCTCAATGTATAAGTGGGATTTCTGTTGTTTTTGTTGCTATTGAAGACCACTCTTACTCCATAATGATCTGATAGGAGGCATAGGATTATTTTGGTCTTCTTATATTTGTTGAGGTCTGTCTTGTGACAAATTATATGTTTGATTTTGGAGAAGGTACCATGAGGTGCTGAGAAAAAAGTATATTCTTTTGCTTTGGGATGAAATGTTATATATATATATATATATATATATATATATATATATATATATATATATATATATATATATATTCCAATTGGTGCAAAGCTTCAATTAGTTTCACTCTCTCCCTGTTTAGTTTCAGTTTTTTGATTGGTCCATTGAGCAGAGTGGGGTGTTGAAGTCACCCACAATTATTGTGTTAGGTGCAATGTGTGCTTTGTGCTTTAGTAAAGTTTCTTTTATGAATTAGGGTGCCCTTGCATTTGGAGAAAAGATGTTCAGGATTGAGAGTTCTTCTTGTTGGATATTTCCTTTGACCAGCAAGAAGTGTCCTTCCATGTCTCTTTTGATGACTTTAGGTTGAAAGTCAATTTTATCTGACATTAGAATGGGTACTCTGGCTTGTTTCTTGAGACCATTTGCTTGTAGAATTGTCTTCCATCCTTTTACTCTAACTTAGTTTTTTCTTTTCTTTGAGACTGAGGTGTGTTTCCTGTATGCAGCAAAATGTTTATGTATCCAGTCTGTTAGTCTATGCCTTTTTATTGGGGAACTGAGTCCATTGATGTTAAGAGATATTAAGGAATAGTGATTGTTGTATTCCATAGCTGCCTGCAGCTATTACAAACTGGGTTTCTGGAAGAGAAGCTGAGGGATGGATGGGGAAGTGGTGAAAAGAAGAAGGGCCAAGACAACGTTTCACTGATCAAGGCCGGAAACTTTAATGGCGCCAGACTTTTAACAGTTTGGGCAAACCCTTACCCCCAGACTCCAGGCTGAGTTCTGGTGGAAGTTGTCTAGCTTCTCTTGGAGGTCCTCATCTTGACTGCTCTGGCATCTGGGTGGGTCACCTGCTTAATTCAGGAATTCCTAGACCTTGAGGAACAATGAACTTAACCTTCACTGAGCTTCTCCACCCTAGGATAAAAATTCCTACTTCCCTATTATGTCCTAAGAGCAGATTCCTGCCCAAAGCCAGGGATTGTCCTTGACCAAAGTCAAACTCAAACCAAGTGCATAACTGCCCCAGTGTGGCTCTGTACAAGTGATTATTGCTTCCTATCATTTTTTATGTTAATTTTATATTTGTGAGGTTATCTTCTTTTGGGTTTGATGAAAGAAGATTATTATTGTGATTTTCGCAGGGTATAGTTTCCCTTCTTGTAATGGTGTTTTCCCCCTATTATAATTTGTAGGGCTGGGTTTGTTGAAAGATATTGTATAAAAATTTGGATTTGTCATGGAATATCTTGTTTTCTCCATCTATAGTGATTGAGAGATTTGCTGGGTATAATACCCTTGGCTGACATTTTTGTTCTCTTAGAGTCTGCATGAGATCTGCCCAGGATCTTCTAGCTTTCATGGTCTCTGGTAAGAAGTCTGGTGTGATTCTGATAGGTCTTCCTTTATATGTTACTTGGCCTTTTTCTCTTACTGCTTTTAGTATTTTTTCTTTGTTTAATACATTTGGGGTTTTGATTATTATGTGATGAGAGGTATTTCTGCACAGGTCCAGTCTGTTTGGAGTTCTGTAGGCTTTTATATATTCATGGGCATCTCTCTCTTTAGGTTAGGGAAGTTTTCTTCCATAATTTTTTTGAATTTCTTTTTTTATTGATATATTTTTTATTTACATTTCAAATGATTTCCCCTTTTCTGGCTCCCCACTCCCGGAAAGTCCTATAAGCCCTCTTCCCTCCCCCTGTTCCCCCATCCAACTCTTCCCACTTCTCTGTTCTGGTATTACTCTACACTGCTGCACTGAGACTTTCCATAGCCAGGGTCCACACCTCCATTCTTCTTGGACATCATTATATATGTGGATTACGGTTTGGGTATTCCAAGTTTCTAGGCTAATATCCACGTATCAGTGAGTGCATACCATCATTGATCTTTTGAGACTGGGTTACCTCACTTAGTATGATGTTCTCCAGCTCCATCCATTTGTCTAAGAATTTCATGAATTCATTGTTTCTAATGGCTGAATACTACTCCATTGTGTAAATATACCACAATTTTTGTGTCCATTCCTCCATTGAAGGACACCTAGGTTCTTTCCAGCTTCTGGCTACTACAAATAGGGCTGCTATGAACATAGTGGAGCATGTGTCCTTATTGGATGCTGAAGAATCCTCTGGATATATGCCCAGGAGTGGTATAACAGGGTCCTCAGGAAGTATCATGCCCAGTTTTCTGAGGAACCCCCAGACTGATTTCCAAAGTGGTTGCACCATCTTGCAATCCCACCAGCAGTGGAAGAATGTTCCTCTTTCTCCACATCCTGGCCAACACCTGCTGTCTCCTGAGTTTTTGACCTTAGCCATTCTGACTGGTGTGTGGTGAAATCTCAGGGTTGTTTTGATTTGCATTTCCCTAATGATTAATGATGTTGAACATTTCTTAAGGTGTTTCTCAGCTCTCTGAAGTTCTTCGTGTGAAAATTCTTTGTTTAGCTCCATACCCCACTTTTTCATGGGTTTATTTGTTTCTCTGGGTTCTACTTTCTTGAGTTCTTTGTATATATTAGATATTAGCCCTCGGTCAGATTTAGGGTTGGTGAAGATCCTTTCCCAATCTGTTGGTTGACGGTTTGTCCTTTTGAAAGTGTCCTTTGCCTTACAGAAACTTTGTAGTTTTATGAGGTCCCATTTGTCAATTCTTGATCTTAGAGCATAAGCTATTGGTGTTCTATTCAGGAACTTTTCCCCTGTGCCCATGTCATCCAGGGTCTTCCCCAGTTTCTTTTCTATTAGTTTCAGTGTGTCAGGTATTATGTGGAGGTCCTTGATCCATTTGGAGTTGAGCTTAGTACAAGGAGATAAGAATGGATCAATGCGCATTCTTCTGCATGCTGACCTCCAATTGAACCAGCACCATTTGTTGAAAAGACTATCTTTTTTCGACTGGATGCTTTCAGCTCCTTTGTCTAAGACCAAGTGACCATAGGTGTATTGGTTCATTTCTGGGTCTTCAATCCTATTCCATTGATCCACTTGCCTGATAGTGTACCAACACCATGCAGTTTTTATCACTATTGCTCTGTAGTAGAGTTTAAAGTCTGGGAAACTGAATCCCCCTGAAGTTCTTTTACTGTTGAGAATAGTTTTAGCTATCCTGGGTTTTTTGTTATTCCAGATGAATTTGAGAATTGCTCTTTCTAGCTCTATAAAAACTGGTTTGGGATTTTTATGGGGATAGCATTGAATCTGTAGATTGCCTTTGGCAAGATGGCCATTTTAACTATATTAATCCTGCCAATCCACGAGCATGGAAGATTTTTCCATTTTCTGAGATCTTCTTCGATTTCCTTCTTCAGAGATCTGAAGTTCTTGTCATATAGGTCTTTCACTTTTTTGGTTAGAGTCACCCCAAGATACTTTATGCTGTTTGTAGCTATTGTGAAGGGTGTCATTTCCCTAATTTCTTTCTCAGCCTGCTTATCCTTTGAATATATAAAGGCTACTGATTTGCTTGCATTGATTTTGTAGCCAGCCACTTTGTTGAAGTTGTTTATCAGCTGTAGCAGTTCTCTAGTAGAGTTTTTAGGGTCACTTAAGGATATGATCATATCATCTGCAAATAGTGATAGTTTGACTTCTTCCTTTCCAATTTGTATCCCTTTGACTTCCTTCTGTTGTCTAATTGCTCTAGGTAGGACTTCAAGAACTATATTGAAAAGATATGGAGAGAGGGGGAAGCCTTGTCTAGTCCCTGATTTTAGTGAGGTTGCTTCAAGTTTCTCTCCATTTAGTTTGATGTTGGCTATCAGTTTGCTGTATATTTCTTTTACTATGTTTAGATATGGGCCTTGAATTCCTGTCCTTTCCAAGACTTTTAGTATGAAAGGATGCTGAATTTTGTCAAATGCTTTTTCAACATCTAATGAAATGATCATGTGTTTTTTTTCGTTGAATTTGTTTATTTAGTGGATAGCATTTATAGATTTAATTATATTGAACCATCTCTGCATCCCTGGGATGAAGCCTACTTGATCATGGTGGATGATCGTTTTTTTTTATGTGTTCTTGGATTCGGTGGCCAAGAATTTTATTTAGTATTTTTGCATCGATATTTGTAAGGGAAATTGGCCTGAAATTCTCTTTCTTAGTTGGATCTTTGTGTGGTTTTGGTATCATTGTAATAGTGGCTTCGAAGAAGGAGTTGGGTAGTGTTCCTTCTGTTTCTATTTGGTGGAAAAGTTTGAAGAGTATTGGTGTTAAGTCTTCCTTGAATGTCTGATAGAATTCTGCACTGAAACCATCTGGTCCTGTGCTTTTTTTGGTCGGAGGCCAATCTATGATCCCTTCTATTTCTTTAGGGGTTATGGGTCTGTTTAGATGGTCTATTTGATCCTGGTTTAATTTTGGTAATTGGTATCTGTCTAAGAAAATGTCCATTTCCTCCAGATTCTCCAGTTGTGTTGAGTACAGGTTTTCATAGTAGGATCTGATGATTTTTTGAATTTCCTTGGTTTCTGTTGTAATATCTCCCTTTTCATTTCTAATTTTGTTAATTTGGTTACTTTCTCTGTGCCCTTTGGTTAGTCTGGCTCAGGGTTTATCTATCTTGTTGATTTTTTTCAAAGAACCAGCTTTTGGTCTTGTTGATTCTTTGCATGGTTCTCTTGGTTTCTACTTGATTGATTTCAGCCCTGAGTTTGATGATTTCCTGTCTTCTTCTCCTCCTGGGTGAATTAGCTTCTTCTTGTCCCAGGGCTTTTAGTTGTTCCATTAATCTTCTAGTGTATGCTCTCTCGAATTTCTTTTTGGAGGCACTCAAAACTATGAGTTTTCCTCTTAGCACTGCTTTCATTGTGTCCCATAGATTTGTGTATGTTGTGACTTCATTTTCATTAAATTCTAAGAAATCTTTGATTTCTTTCTTTATTTCTTCCTTGACCAAGGTATCATTGAGTATTGTTCAGTTTCCATGTGTATGTGGGCTTTCTGTTGTTTTTACTGTTACTAAAGACCACTTTTACTCCATAGTGATCTGATAGGAGGTATGGGATTATTTCAATCTTCTTATATTTGTTGAGGTCTGTCTTGTGACCAACTATATGATCTATTTTGGAGAAGGTACCATGAGGTGCTGAGAAAAAGATATATTCTTTTGCTTTGGGATGAAAAGTTCTATATATATATATATATATCTGTTAACTCCAATTGGTTCAAAGCTTCGATTAGTTTCATTGTCTCCCTGTTTAGTTTCTGTTTTCCTGATCAGTCCATTGGTGAGAGTGGAGTGTTGAATTCACCCACAATTATTGTGTTAGGTGCAATGTGTACTTTGAGGTTTAGTAAAGTTTCTTTTATGAATGTGGTTGCCCTTGTATTTGGGTCATAGATGTTCAGGATTGAGAGTTCTTCTTGTTGGATTTTTCCTTTGACCAGCAAGTAGTGACCTTCCATGTTTCTTTTGATGACATTAGGTTCAAAGTCAATTTTATCTGAAATTAGAATGGCAACTCCGGCTTGTTTCCTGGGGCCATTTGCTTGTAGAATTGTCTTCCAGCCTTTTACTCTAAGGTAGTTTTTGTCTTTGACACTGAGGTGTGTTTCCTGTATGCAGCAAAATGTAGGGTCCTGTTTAAGTAACCAGTCTGTTAGTCTATGTCTTTTTATTGGGGAATTGAGTCCATTGATGTTAAGAGATATCAAGGAGTAGTGGTTATTGCTTCCTATCATTTTTGATTTTAATTTTATACGTGTTTGGTTATCTTCTTTGGGTTTGATGAAAGAAGCTTAATATCCTGCTTTTTCCAGGGTATAGTTTCCCTCGTTTTAATGGTGTTTTCCCCCTATTATCCTTTGTAGGGCTGGGTTTGTAGAAAGATATTGTGTAAATTTGGTTTTGTCATGGAATATCTTGATTTCTCCATCTATAGTAATTGAGAGTTTTGCTGGGTATAGTAGTCTCGGCTGGCATTTGTGTTCTCTCGGAGTCTGCATGAGCTCTGCCCAGGATCTTCTAGCTTTCATGGTCTCTGGTGAGAAATCTGGTGTAATTCTGATAGGTCTTCCTTTATATGTTACTTGCCCTTTTTCTCTTACTGCCCTAAGTATTCTTTGTTTAGTACATTTGGGGTTTTGATTATTATGTGACAGGAGGTATTTCTGTTCTGGTCCTGTCTGTATGGAGTTCTGTAGGCTTCTTGTATATTCCTGGGCATCTCTCTCTTTAGGTTAGGGAAGTTTTCTTCCATAATTTTGTTGAAGATATTTGCTGGCCCTTTAAGTTGTAAATCTTCACTCTCATCAATGCCTATAATCCTTAGATTTGGCTTTCTCATTTTGTCCTGGATTTCCTGGATATTTTGGGTTACAAGCTTTTTGCAATTTGCATTTTCTTTAACTGTTGAGTCCATGGTTTCTATGGTATCTTCGGCATCTGAGATTCCTTCTTCTTTCTCTTGTATTCTGTTGTTGATATTTGCGTCTATGGTCCCTGATTTCTTCCCAAGGTTTTCTATCTCCAAAGTTGTCTCCCTTTGTGCTTTCTTAGTTGTTTCTACTTCTGCTTTTAGATCCTGGAAGTTTTTGCTCAGTTCTGTCATTTGCTTGTTTGTGTTTTCCTCTAATTCTTTAAGATATTTTTGTGTTTCCTCTTTCATGACTTCTGCCTTTTGATCAAGGTTCTCCTGTATTTCTTTAAGTGATTTTTGCCTTTCTTCCTTATTGGCTTTTGTATTCTCCTGAATTTCTTTCAATGATTTTTGTGTTTCCCTTGTTAGGACTTCTAATTTTTGATCCATTTTCTCCTGAATTTCTTTAATTATGTCCTTCATGTGTTCCTGTACCAGCATCATGACCAGTTATTTTAAATCCAAATCTTGTTTTTCTGGTGTGTTGGGGTATCCAGGACTTGCTAATGTTGGAGAATTGGGTTCAGATGCTGTCATAATGCCTTGGTTTCTGTTAGTAATGTTCCTACATTTGCCTTTAGCCATCTGGTTCTCCCAGGTGTTAGATAGTCTTATTATCACAGGCTGGTGCTTCAACCTACTGTGTATCTTTTAGGTTTTCTCTGCAACACTGGATGACTGGGTTTCTTCTGGCACAGATTACTGATATGATGGCTTCCTCTTTTGTGCCTTTGGAGCCCTTCTCAGTCTTGCCTCAAGCAATGTTATACTTAGGTTGTCAAGGTCAACCAGGTGTTCTCTGCTTGCTCTATTATGGATCGAAGATGTTATGGTGGGGGTCACTCCCTGTGTTGATTCTCACATAGGACACAGGTCTTGCGATGGACTGGCTTGCAGATGAACTGCCTATGTGCTCAGTTCCTGAGTGCAGGCAGACCCCTAGCGGTTTGCACCACCAGAAATCTAAAGCTCAGTATGATATAGTACCTAGTGATCCTTTTCTGTCCCGGCAGGCAGCAAATATGGCCGCGGAGCTTCTCTCCTTCCACAGCTCCCTGGGCCAGACAAGGCCCCCGAGCCAGGTGGGCTGGCAGACAAAACAGACCTACGTGCTCAGTTCCTGAGTGCAGGCAGACACCTGGCGGTTTGCACCACCAGAAATCTAAAGCTCAGGGTGGTATAGTACCTAGTGATCCTTTTCTGTCCCAGCAGGCAGCAAATATGGTCTCGGGGCTTCTCCCCTTCCACAGCTCCCAGGGAAGGACACTTTTTCCATAATTTTGTTGAAGATATTTGCTGGCCCTTTCAGTTGTAAATCTTCACTCTCATGTATGCCTATAATCCTTAGGTTTGGTCTTCTCATTGTGTCCTGGATTTCCTGGATGTTTTGGGTTACAAGCTTTTTGCATTTTGCATTTTCTTTGACCATTGAGTCAATGGTTTCTATGGTATCTTCGGCATCAGAGATTCTTTCTTCTATCTCTTGTATTCTGTTGTTGATATTTGCATCTATGGCCCCTGATTTCTTTGCAAGGTTTTCTATCTCCAAAGTTGTCTCCCTTTGTGATTTCTTAGTTGTTTCTACATCTGTTTTTAGATCCTGGATGTTTTCGTTCAGTTACTTCACTTGCTTGTTTGTGTTTTCCTGTATTTCTTGGAGAGATTTTTGTGTTTCTTCTCTCATGACTTCTGCCTGTTGATCAAAGTTCTCCTGTATTTCTTTAAGTGATTTTTGCTTTTCCTCCTTATTGGCTTCTATTTTTTGACCCATATTCTCCTGAATTTCTTTCAATGATTTTTGTGTTTCGATTGTAAGGGCTTCTAACTTTTGATCATTTTTCGCCTGAATTTCTTTAAGAGATTTATTTATGTCCTTCATGTGTTCCCCTAACAGCATCATGACCAGTGATTTTAAATCCAAATCTTGTTTTACTGGTGTGATGGGCTATCCAGGACTTGCTGTTAATGGAGAATTGGGTTCATATGCAGCCATATTGCCTTGATTTCTCTTAGTAACGTTCCTACGTTTGCCTTTTTGCCATCTAATTCTCACTGGTGTTAGTTGGTCTTTTTGTCAATGGCTGGCGCTTCAACCTCCTGTGAGCCCATAAGGCTATTTCCAAGACACTGGATGGCTGGGTTTCCCCTGGCACAGATTGCTGATGCACTGCCTTCCTCTAGTGTGCTGTTGGAGCCCTGCTGTGTCTTGCCCAAAGCAATGTTATACTTGGGTTGTCTCAGTGAACCTGGTACTCCCCGACTGCTCTGTCATGAAGTGAAGATCATGGTGGGGAGTCCCTCCAAATGCTGATCACCCCATAGGGCACAGGACCCATGACCAGCTGGCACACAGACGAGAACCACCTATCTGCCAAGCTCCTGGGCACAGGCTGACCCTTGGCAGTTTGTGCCCCCAGAGATCTTAAACTCGGGATATTTCAGTACCTGATGCTGCTTTTCTACTCAGGCAGGCAGTGGAGGTGGTTGTGGAGCGTTACTTCCTGTGCTGATCCCCACGTAGGACACAGGCCCCTCACAACAGGCTGGCACACAGATGAACCACCTATCTGCCCAGTTCCTGGGTGCAGACAGACCCCTGGCAGTTTGTGCCCCCAGAGATCTTAAACTCGGGAAATCTCAGTACCTGATGCTGTCTTTCTGTTCTGGCAGGCAGGCAGCGAAGGTGGTGGTGGTGGGGAGGCATTCCCTGTGCTGATCCCCACATAGACACTGGCCCCCACAACAGGCTGGCACACAAATGAACCGCCTATCTGCCCAGGTCCTGGGCGCAGACAGATCCCTGGCGGTTTGTGCCCCCAGAGATCTTAAACTTGGAATATCTCAGTACCTGATGCTGTCTTTCTGCTCTGGCAGGCCTGAAGGGGATCCCTGTGCTGATCCCCACGTAGGACATAGGCCCCATGACAGGCTGGCACATAGATGAACCACCTATCTGCCCAGGTCCTGGATGCAGGCAGATCCCTGGAAGTTTGCGCCCCCAGAGTTCTTAAACTCGGGATATCTCAGTACCTGGTGCTGCCTTTCTGCTCAAGCAGGTAGCAAAGATGGCCCTAATATCTAATATTTACAAAGAATTCAAGAAGTTGGGCTCCAGTGAATGAAATAACCCTATTAAACAGGGGAGTATAGAATTAAACAAATAATTCTCAATTGAAACATGAAGGTCCTAGAAGCACCTAAAAAATGTTCAATATTCTTAGTCATCAGGGAAATGCAAATCAAAACACTGAGATTCCACTTCACACCAGTCAGAATGGTTAAGATCAAGATCTCAGATGACATCAGATACTGTTGAGGATGTGGAGAAAGAGGAACACTCCTCCATTGCTGCTGGGATTGCAAGCTGGTACAACCATTCTGGAAATCAGTTTGGAGGTTCCTCAGAAAATTGAACATAGGACTAACTGAGGATTCAGCTATGCCACTCCTGGGCATATACCCAGAAGATGCTCAAATATGTAATAAGGACACATGCTCCACTATGTTCATAGCAGACATATAATAGCCAGAAGCTGGAAAGAATCCATATGTCCCTCAACAGAGGAATGGATTCATAATATGTGGTACATATATAAAGTGGAATACTATTCAGATATTAAGAATGATGAATTTATGAAATACTTAGGCAAATGAATGGAACTAGAAAATATCATTCTGAGTGAGGTAACCCAATCACAAAATAAAACACATGGTATGCACTCACCGATAAGTGGATATTAGCCCAAAATTTCTGGATACCCAATATACAATTTACAGACCACATGAAACTCAAGAAGAAGGAAGACCAAAGTGTGAGTGCTTTGGTTCTTCTAGAAGGGGAACACAATACTCACAGGAGCAAATATGTAAATAAAGTATAGAGCAGACACTGAAGAAAAGGCCATCCAGAGACTGCCCCACCTGAGGATTCATCCCATATACAGTCAGCAAACCCTGACACTATTGTGGATGCCAAGAAATGTTTGCTAAAAGGAGCCTAATATGGTTGTCTCATGGGAGGTTCTACTAGAGCCTTACAATTACAGATGCAGATGCTCACAGCCAACCATTGGTCTGAGCACAGGGTCCCCAATGGAGGAGATAGAGAAAGGACTAAAGGAGCTGAAGAGGTTTGCAACCTCATAGGAAGAGCAATGTTAACCAACCAGACCCTCAGCTCCTTTGGTTTGGAGGTACAAACAGCTTCATATGTTGCAGAGGACAACCTTGTCAGGTATCAATGGGAGGAGAGGTCCTTGGTTCTATGAAGGCTCTGAAGGTTCTATAGATGCCCCAGTATAGGGAAATCAAGGCCAAAGAGGTGGGAGGAGAGTGAGTGGAGGAACACCCTTGTAGAAGTTGGGGAAGGGAAAATGGAATAGGGATTATCCAGGAGGCAGGAAACTGGGAAAAGGGAAATATTTGAAACGTAAATAAAGAATATATCCAATAAAAATGCGAGTCCTCTTGAGTGTCATGTTAATACCAATGGAAAATTTAAAGACAAGATATTTGGCATAATTCTAACACCTCTCTGGATAGTTTAACTTTGCATAAGGAGATCATAAATTTAAGGAATATAAAGTTCAAAGTCAACTCAGCCCAAAAATGTGTGGAATTCTTTTATCTTAGTCACCCAGCTTCAAGGCTTCAGATCAGTATTTCTATCTTGGTCAAGCTTCAAGAATGATTTATATAGCTTAATCATGTTAGCACACCTTGTCCTAGGAATAATTTCATTCCTATCCATTGTGATAAAACTTGCCTTTAGGCCACAGTGCACCATCTCCAAGTGGCACAGGAAAACAGATATCCACCCAGAAGCCAGCACAGATGAGGCAGCCTGCACAAGTGAGACCAGCCCTGCAGTTCAGGGGATCCTGTTTGGAGGCCTCTGGCCAGAGTCTTCCAGTTTCTGCGTCTGGATCAGAACATCCTCTGCCACAGTGCACCATCACCAAGTGGCTCAGGAATCCAGCTATACACACAGCTGTGTGGAGGAGACAGTCAGCACAGCCTGCATCCAGAGTTGCTAAGGGCCACAGAGCTACATACCCAAATACAACTACAAGAGAGTGGGTCTCAGCTAACATCTTTGCTCCTGTGATTGTGTAACAGATTGGTAGGCAGGGATCATCAGAGTAGAGGATCACTTGGGACACACTCCACCAGGACTCCACCTGCACCCAGGAAATCAGCAGCACCACAGCAATTTGTGCCAGGGGAAAACAGGTCACCCAGGGTTGCTGAGATAGGCCTGCAGGCACACAGGAAGAGCAAGCACCAAATAGTGACAGCAAGACAAACTACCACCAGAGATAACTAGATAGCAAAAGACAAACATAGGAACATTGCTAACAGTAATCAAGGCAATATGGCACCATCTGAAACCAATTCTCCCACAACAGCAAGTCCTGGATATCCCAACATACCAGGACAGCAAGATTTAGATTTAAAATGACAGGTCATGATGCTGATGGAGGGCTTCATGGAGGGCTTCAAGAAGGACTTAAATAATCCCATTAAAAAAATATAGGAGAACACAAATAAACAGGGAGAATTTCTTGAAGAACTAAGAGAAAACACAACAAAACAGGTGAAGGAATTAAACAAAGCCATCCAGGATCTAAAAAAGGAGGTAGAAACAATGAAATCACAAAGGGAAACAACTCGAGACACAGAAAACCTAGGAAAGAAGTCAGGAATCATCGATCCAAGCATAAACAACAGAATATAAGAGATAGAAGAGAGAATCTCAGATGCAGAAGATACCATAGAAAGCATTGATACAACAATCAAAGAAAATGAAAAATACAAAAATCTCCTGACCCAGAACATCCAGGAATCCAGGAAAAAATGAGAAGACCAAACCTAAGGATTATAGGTATAGAAGACAGTGAAGATTTCCAACTTAAAAGGCCAGCGAATATCTTCAAAAAATTATTGAAGAAAACTTCTCTAATCTAAAGAAAGAGATGCCCATGAACATACAAGAAGCCTACAGAACTCCAAATAGATCAGAAAAGAAATTCCTCCTGTCACATAATAATCAAAACACCAAAATGTACTAAACAAAGAAAGAATATTAAAAGCAGTAAGGGAAAAAGGTCAAGTAAAATATAAAGGTAGATCTATCAAAATTACAGCAGGCTTCTCACCAGAGATTATGAAAGCCAGAATAGCCTGGGCTGAGGTCATGTAGACCCAAAGGGAACACAAATGCCAACCCAGACTGCTATATCCAGGAACTATCTCAATTACCATAGATGGAGAAACCAAGGTATTTCATGACACAAGGAAATTTACATAGTATCTTTCCACAAATCCAGCCCTTCAAAGGATAATGAATGGAAAACACTAACAAAAGGAGGGAAGCTACACACTAGAAAAAGCAAGAAATGAATCTTCTCTCAACAAACCCAAAGGAAGATAATCACACAAACATAAAAATTACATGAAAAACAGCAGGAAGCAACAATCACTATTCCTTAATATCTCTTAACATCAATGGACTCAGTTCCCCAATTAAAAAAAAAAAAACATACACTAACAGACTGGATTCGAAAACAAGACCCAATATTTTGTTGCATACAGGAAATGCATCTCAATGTCAAAGACAAACACTACCTCAGTGTAAATGGATTTAATAGACATCTATAGAACATTTCATCCAAAATCAAAGAATATACCTTCTTCCCAGCACCTCATGGTACCTTCTCCAAAATTGACCAATAGCTTATGCTCTAAAATCAAGAATTGACAAATTGGACTTCATAAAATTACTGAGTTTCTATAAGGCCAAGGACATTTTCAAAAAAACAAAATGAAAAACAAAAAATTGGGAAAAGATCTTTACCAACCATATATTGACAGAGGACTTATATCCAAGATAAACAAAGCACTCAAGAAAGCAGATTCCAGAGAGCCAAATAACCCTATTTAAAAATGGGGTACAGAGCTAAACAAAGAATTTTCACCTGAGGAATATCGATTGGTGTAGAAGCACCTAAAGACATGTTCAATATCCTTAGTCATCAGGGAAATGTAAATCAAAACAACCCTGAGATTTCACCTCACACCAGTCAGAATGGCTAATAAGTAGATATCATCCTAGAAGCTTAGAATACCCAAGACTCAATTCACATATCATATAAAGTCATAGAAGAAGTTAGGAGAACCCCCAGGTCCTGGAAAGGCTCAGTGCAGCAGTATAGGGGAATACCAGAATAGGGAAGTGTGAAGGGGTAGATTGGTGAACAGGGGGAGGGAAGATGGTTTATAGGACTTTCGGGGAGTGCGGATCCAAGAAAGGTGAAATCATTTGAAATGTAAATAAAGAATATACTGAGTAATAAAAAAATTAAAAAAAAAAAACAACCTTGCCTTTAACAACATCATCATGTTGGTGGCCAAAATACATGACTTGAAACTAAAAATGCATCCTCAGACAGAATTATTAATCTAACATGTTGGTATCCAAAGATGGGTAATTTTCTGTACAGTTCCTTACCAACCTAAGACAGAATTACATTGTTTTGGAAAATGTAAATTCCAACTCTTGTAAGGAAAGTATTATTGTCAGAATCACCTAAGACACATGTTAAGAGCTTTTTTTTGCCACTTCCAAAAATTTGGCATTTTTCACTGGGCTCAGACAAGGAAGTAGGCTCCGATAAAAATATTAGAAACAGTGACCATCGAGGCAATGCTTACTCCTTTGCTGAATGTGATCCATTTGCTTACTACTTTACTTATTACCTTGTATAATTTAATTATTCTATGTCATCTTCCTTACTACTTTGCTTGATTACTTTGTCTTTGATCTAAGAACTGACCATGTTTTTAGATATACCTTGAATGATATAAAAGCAGGCTGGAGAGAAAAAAAAAAAAAAACTACTTCAGACTCCTTATGGGAAGGAGTCATGTTGTAATTTGGTCTAACTGTTGTTCTTTTTCATTCATCACCCCCTTGCTTTAGACCCTGTTGACTGACTGAGCAGTCTTGGTCAAAGTATTATCAGCTAATCTTTAAGCTGATTGAGTCTGAGTGAGGTAAAGAGGGTGGTGGACAGGGGGTTTCCAGAGTACTGAGATAACAGCATGAGTTACAACCATAGTGTTATGACTTTTTAGGAGAATTTTTCAGTGGCAGCTATGGATAATTCTAAGTTGAATCTGAGAACCTGAAGCTAATTTCACGTTATGAGCAAAATGGCAACTAAATACAAAATGGCTACAGTTTTGATAAAAGAAAGAGGCCTCAACTTTGGCTGTCTACTCTTAGGCATAGAGACCACAATTAGGTGTACTTTTTTCCCCCTAATGAACTCCCTTGGGAAAAACAGGTTTTTTTTTTTTTCATTTGAGAATTTGGAATGCTCAACTTAAATGGGATGTCTCTATCAAGTACCCACTTAGGGATTCAGTAAATCCTGCAAGAGAGGAGGTAGAAAGATTCTAAGAGCCAGAGAGGTTAGAAGACTCCAAGGAAACAAGATCTTCTAAATCAACATGATCAAAACTCACAGAAACTTAGACTGAAACAGCATATATAGAGCCTATATGGGACTTTACCAGAGAGCGTCCTAGATTTAAAAGACGTGAACATATACAGATATCCCTGACTCAGCAGTTATCCTCTAATTGATAGATACTTGCAAATGGAAAAAAATTTTTTTTCAATTTTTTTTTTCAATAACAGAATACAAGAGATAGAAGAGAGATTCTCAGGTGCCAAAGATACCATAGAAAATATTGACGAAACAGTCAAAGAAAATGCAAAAAACAAAAAGCTTGTAAGCCAAAATATCCAGAATATCCAGGACATAATGAGAACACCAACTAAGGATAATAGGGGATAGAAGATATGAAGACTCCCAAATTATAGGGCCAGTAAATATCTTAAACAAAATCATAGAAGAAAACTTCCCTAAGATAAAGAGAGAGATGCCCAGAAACATACAAGGGCCCAACAGAACTCCAAATAGATTGAAACAGAAAAGAAATTCCTCCTGTCACATAATAAAACACCAAATGCACTAAACAAAGAAAGAATATGGAAAGCTGTAAGGGAAAAAAGGTCAAGTAACATATAAAAGCAGACCTATCAGAATTACATCAGGCTTCTTGCCAGAGAAGGCTAGAAGATTCTAGGCAGATGTCATGCAGACTACAATTACCAAAGATAGAGATATCAAGATATTCAATGACAAAACCAAATTTACACAATATCTTTCCATAAATCCAACCCTACAAAGGATAATAGATGGAAAACATCAGCACAAGAAGGAAAACTATACCTTACAAAAGGCAAGAAATTAATTTTCTCTTAACAAACCCAAAAGAAGATAGCCACACAAACATAAAAATAACATAAAAATGGAAAAAAATAACATAAAAAAGAGGAAACAGCAATCACTCACACACATGCACACACACACACACACCACCACCACCACCACCAACAACAACAACAACATCAAAATGACAGGAATCAATAATCATTGGTCATTGATATTTCTCAATGGGACTTTTTATCATAAAGTCATACTGGATAAGTTTTGTTTTGAAGTCTATTTTGCTAGATGTTAAAATGGCTACATCAGTCTGGTTCTTGGGTCCACTTGCTTGTAGTATCTTGTTCCAACCCTTTACTCTGAGGTAATGCCTATCCTTCAGGCTGAGGTTGTGCTTCATGGATGTACCAGAAGGATAGATCCTTTATTTTTCATTCAGTTAGTCTATGTCTTTTTATAGGGGAATTGAGACGTGTGTGTGTGTGTGTGTGTGTGTGTGTGTGTGTGTGTGTTCCTATGTATATGAGAAAGAGGGGGAGAGAGAGAAAAGGAAATATATGAAGAGAAGGGTTGGGGGAGGAGAGACTGGAAAGATACCAGATCAGTTTGAGGGGGGGAGCAAGAACAGGTTAGGTGACTGGCAGAAGTGACATCAGTCAAACCAGGTAAGCAGCTGCCTTCTGCAGAAAGCTTACATTATAAAGGTATATAATGGCAATACTTTAAAGTCCCAATTAAACTAAAAACCTAACTTTGCATTTTCTGTCACAACGTTCTTTTTTTGTGGTACCAAATCAATAATAGTGGTGTTATAAAAAGTATCACTTTCTGTAAAAATGGTCAAGTCAGGAATTGATTTTGTTTATCTACTGTAATAGATAGATTACAGTACAATTAACTCCTAGACTGTAATAGATAGATTACAGTACAATTAACCCCTAGACTTTACCACATATGGGCAACAGAAGAACACCTGTAAAACTAGGCTAGGTCCACTGAGTGCAAACATATTAGTCCCTTGCACATTGCCTGCACTGAGTCCACGCTCAAAACATTATAAAAATGCAATAGAATCTACATTTTTAAAGAAGCTACATACCCAGTGGCAAATGGATTCTATAAGCATCTATATCTCATATGTGCCATAAACAGTTAAAATAAATTAAAAACATTATATTGATCCTGCACAAGCAGGGAATATAACATGAGAAAGTGACAAAACTGCAGAGAAATAGTCATTGCAAGTGAGTCAATGAGGCAACACATGTTCCCACTCTCAAATATGGAAACTACTGCTGATCAAAGATAGATTATTTGCAGAAAAAAATGGCAAACAAAATATGAAAAATCATCTGAGTTCTCAAAACAAACTGGAAACTGTCAGTTCATATTCCATGCTCTTATTGGACTTCTTTAACCCAAATCTATCTGTTCAACTCCGCAATGTAAAAGCTGCCAATGTTTTCTTCCCAAGACATTAACATAAGCAAATAACTGAGTCAAAAATGGCTGGCATAATGTCTATCCTGGATTCACTTGGATTGTTTTCTTCCACAACCTTATTGGGTGTTTCTGTGTTTGTATTTTGTGATGCTCTATATCATATTCTGTTCCCATCAGCACTGACATTTCTCCTATCTTTCAATGCATATGGCTTGGTAGTAACAGCAATTGTCCTTGCTTAAATGGGTTCTTGATAGAAGTTCAGCCTTGAAAATTGAAAACAGAAGGCAACTGCTTGTGTTTTATGACTCAGGTAACACACACACACACACACACACACACACACAAACTATGTACATTCCTTCACTTTCTACTTCCTTCTACTTCCTTTTGACAACTCTTCATTGTCAGTACTGAAATTCTGAACATACTATGATATTATCAAAAGGCCTGGATGTCATATGGTAAGTGTCATCATTTACTGATTTCATGAAAGGAATGCATCAGTTGGGAAATTATGCTCAACCAAATCCTTGTTTCACTTGTTTCCAGTTTCACACTACAAATCACTGGAATCATATGGTACAAGGTGATCATATTTCATGTAAAATTGGATGGCAATTTTAATTTCATTTGTAATGAAATTTTGATTTATTCTGTGAAAATTTCAACATTTACACTGAGTCCTTTATCAGTATTTGAATGCCAAGACACAGACTCCCATATTCTTTTCAACATACCTAATGCCAAGTGCAGTGCCTGAAATGTAGTACATATTCACTGAATATTTTTGCATGATATATATGTATATATATATATATATATATATATATATATATATATATATATATATATATATATAATACAGATATTTTCTACCACCTCTCCATAAATCAAGACTAGATTGTATTAGTGATAATGAAGAGTGGAAAACACATGCTAGACAAGAATACTCTAAGTGATGAACACACCAATCAAAAGATGTTGTGTAAACTTTTAGCCTTGAAATAGAGTAGCAATGTATAGCAAGTGTTCTTTCTTATACACCTTTCCAAAGAGCTCTGATAAGTGGAACAATGGGGCTCTAAAGATTTGTATATCCTACAACATGGGGACAGGAATTTTGCAGATATGATTAATGCTGTAGGCACTCTGGTGCCAGGGTAATCCGCTATTATTCAGTTGATGCAAATAATTACATGAGTTTATTCATGTCTGAGAAAAACAGACCTATCTTCTAAAATAGTGTAGTCAAACCTAAAAGCTGTAGTTACCAATTATGGAACACTATCTCTTTCTGGAAGAGTGTTTTGTGTAATATATCCTTCTGAACCCGAACCACCCATGTTTCCTGATCAATGGAAGCTGCCATATTCTCTGTCACCAATATCAGAAGTTTGGGAATTTAGAATAAATACTTAGTATCTTTAGGATATTGCAAGACAATCCTATAAGAGTAAGATAATAGGATTCTTGTCTCTTTTAAACCATCATGTCTTTAATTGACTTCTCTTACAAAGCTTCCAGGTGCTTGTTCCTTATGTGGGAGTCCAATGTAATGAATCACATGACTACAGTTACCTTATTCTTGTACAGAACTGTGGTACAAGGTCCTGCAACTTCTGTGATTACATTTTACCATATTATACAAATTTTATGCTAATTAGGATATTAATTTTTTTCCTCATTGACTTTGTCTCTAATGTTCCCCATAAGGTTGTTTTTTTTAATTGGATGTATTCTTTATTTACATTTCAAATGATTTCCCCTTTTCTGGGTCCCTACTCCCTGCAAGTCCCATAAGCCCTCTTCCTTCCCCCTGTTCCTCCATCTTTGCACTATACTGTTACGCTGAGCCTTTCCAGAACCAGGGGCCACTCCCCCCTTTCTTCTTGGACATCATTCAATATGTGGATTATTTCTTGGGTATTCCAAGTTTCTAGGTTAATATCCGCTTATCAGTGAGTGCATACCATGATTGATCTTTTGAGACTGAGTTACCTCACTTAGTATGATGTTCTCCAGCTCCATCCATTTGTCTACGAGTTTCATGAATTCCTTATTTCTAATGGCTGAATAGTGCTCCATTGTGTATATATACTACATTTTTTGCATCCATTATTCTGTTGAGGGACACCTGGGTTTTTTCCAGCATCTGGCTATTATAAATAGGGCTGCAATGAACATAGTGGAGCATGTGTCCTTATTGCATGCTGAAGAATCCTCTGGGTATATGCCCAGGAGTGGTATAACAGGGTCCTCAGGAAGTGTCATGCCCAGTTTTCTGAGGAACTGCCAGACTGATTTCCAAAGTGGTTGCACCATATTACAATCCCACCAGCAGTGGAGGAGTGTTCCTCTTTCTCCACATCTTTACCAGTACCTGCTGTCTCCTGAGTTTTTGACCTTAGCCATTCTGACTGGTGTGAGGTGAAATCTCAGGGTTGTTTTGATTTGCATTTCCCTAATGATTAATGATGTTGAACATTTCTTAAGGTGTTTCTCAGCCCTCTGAAGTTCTTCATGTGAAAATTCTTTGTTTAGCTCAGTACCCCACTTTTTAATTGGGTTATTTGGTTCTCTTTGTTCTACCTTCTTGAGTTTTTTGTATATATTAGATATTATCCCTCTGTCAGATTTAGGGTTGGTGAAGATCCTTTCCCAAAAAAATTGAATGCAAGTGGTAAAAATGTTATAAGAGATAGATAATATCAAAGCACTAGTTATCGAGCAATAACTAATCAATAAGTAATAACCCACTATTTAAAAATATAAATGTATACATTATAAAACTGTGTTTCAATCATAAAGGAAAAAATGATGTACTACTGTACTGGCTAGATTTATGTCAGTGTGACATAAGATACAGTCATCAGAAAGAAGGGAGCGTCAATTGAGAAAATCTCCCCATAAGATCAAGCTGTAAGGCATTTTCTGAATTAGGGATTGATGGAACATTGAGGGTGATGCTATTCAAGAGCTGATGGTCCTGGAGTCTATTAGAAAGCAGGCTGAACAAGGCAGTAAGCAGCACCCCTTCATGTCCTCTGCATCAGCTCCTGCCTCCAGGTTCCTGCCCTGCATGAGTTCTTGTTCTCACTGCTTTTGTTGATGAACTGTTATGTGGAACTCTTAGTGAAATCAATCCATTCCTCCATGAGGTCCCTTTGGTCATGGTTTTTTATTACAGCATTAGTAACCCCAAGACAATTACTAAAAAGTATAAGTAACCTACTTTAAATAGAATAGTCACGGATAGCATTTTTTTAATATTTTTAATATTTAAACTATTTAAACTTTCCTCAAGGAAACAAAGGTAAATCTCATCCATAATACAGGTGTGATTGCTAACATAAATGCCACAAAAATACAATTAGGGAAATAATAAGACAAACCTAAAATGATGATAGTTAACAAGCAGGCTTCACCATTAAGAAATTTGTTATTACATTCTATCAAATTAAAAAGGCTAATGAGAAAAATGAAATGTATTATCTCCAAAGATGGAAAACAAAGTGGTGAATATAAAGACATTGGGGTTTGGGAACTCAGTGGATGAAATAATTATGCAGCCACTTTGGAAATGAATTTGGAACTTTATTTAAAAATGAACCACCATAGAACCCATCTATACCCCTCCTAAGTATCTACACAACTAATTTAAGACCATACCATAGACTTGCAATCCATGTTTATCGCAACTCTTTTCTAGTATTCAGAAATGACACCGGAAGTGTCATGCCCAGTTTTCTGAGGAACCGCTAGACTGATTTACAGAGTGGTTGTACAAATTTACATTCCCACCAGCTGTGGAGGAGTGTTCCTCTTTTTACACATCCTTGTCAACATCTGCTGTCTCCTGAGTTTTTGATCTGAGCCACTCTGACTGGTGTGAGGTGAAATCTCAGGGTTGTTTTGATTTGCATTTCCCTAATGACTAATGATGCTGAACATTTCTTAAGCTGCTTCTCAGCCATTCAAAGTTCTTCGGGTGAAAATTCTTTGTTTAGCTCTGTACTCCATTTTTAATAGGGTTATTTGGTTCTCTGTAGTCTAACTTCTTGAGTTCTTTGTATATATTGGACATTAGCCAGCTGTTGGATATAGGGTTGGTGGAGATCTTTTCCCAATTTGTTGGTTGCCATTTTGTACTTTTGAAAGTGCCTTACAGAAACTTTGAAATTTTATGAGGTCCCATTTGTCAATTCTTGATCTTAGAGCATAAGCTATTGGTGTTCTGTTCAGGAACTTTTCCCCTGTGCCCATGTCTTTAAGGGTCTTCCCCAGTTTTCTATTAATTTCAGTGTGTCTGATTTTATGTGGAGGTCCTTGATCCACTTGGACTTGAGCTTAGTACATGGAGATAAGAATGGATCGTTTCACATTCTTCTGCATACTGACCTCCAGTTGAACCAGCACCATTTGTTGAAAAGGTTATCTTTTCTCCACTGGATGGTTTCAGCTACTTTGTCAAAGATCAAGTGACCATAGGTGTTTGGGTTCATTTCTGAGTCTTCAATCCTATTCCATTGATCTACCTTCCTGTCACTGTACCAATACTGTACAGTTTTTAACATGATTGCTCAGTAGTACTGCTTGAGGTCAGGGATACTGATTCCCCCAGAAGTTTTTTTGTTTTTTTTTTTTTTTTTTTTTTTTTACTGTTGAGAATAGTTTTAGCTATTCTGTGTTTTTTGTTATTCCAGATGAATTTAAGAATTGCTCTTTCTATCTCTATGAAGAACTGAGTTGGGATTTTGATGGGGGTTGTATTGAATCTGTAGATTTCTTTTGGCAAGATGGCCTTTTTGCTATATTAATCCTGCCAATCCACAAGCATGGAAGATTTTTCCATTTTCTGAGGTATTCTTTGATTTCTTTCTTCTGGGATCTGAAGTTCTTGTTATATAGATCTCTCACTTGTTTGGTTAGAGTCATACCAGGAAAGTTTATATTGTTTGTGGCTATTATGAAGGGTGTCATTCCAGAGGACCCTGATATACCACTCCTGGGCATATACCCAGAGAATTCCCAGGCATGCAATAAGGACACATGCACAACTATGTTCATAGCAGCCCTATTTATAAGAGCCAGAAGCTGGAAAGAACCCAGGTGTCCCTCAATTGAGGAATGGATACAGAAAATGTGGTATATTTACACAATTGAATACTACTCAGCAATTAAAAACAATGAATTCATGAAATTCTTAGGCAAATGGTTGGAACTGAAAAATATAATCCTAAGTGTGGTAACTCATTCACAAAAGAACACACATGGCACGCAGTCACTGATAAGTGGATATTAGCCCAGAATCTCTGAATACCCAAGACACAACTCACATATCAAATCATTCCCTAGAAGAAGGAAAGAGAGGGCCCTGGTCCTGGAAAGGCTTGATGCAGCATTGTAGGGGATTACCAGGACAGAGAAGTGGGAGGGGGTTGGTTGGGGAATGGGTATAAGAAAGAAGGCTTACGGGACTTATGGGGAGGGGGTAATGGGAAAGGGAAAATCATTTGGAATGTAAACAAAGAATATAGAAAATAAAAAAATAAATAAATGAAACCAACTTATTCACCAATAAATTGAGTAAGGAAAGTATGGTATATACACCGAATAGAATATTACTCATTGTAAAGAAAAATGAGATCATAAAATTTCCAAGTAAAAAGATGGAACTGAACATTTGTCTAAGTGAGGTAAGTCGGGTCCTCAAAAATAAATGCTGTATATTCTCTCTCACATGCAGACTAGTTTCATGTCTATTGTTATATGTACTCAAGTTAAATGCATAACAATGTACTTGGCAGCAAAGTAGAAAGGAAAGGGAAGACATGTTAAGAAAGGGAGACACACTGGGGGCAGCGGCGGCAGCAGCAGCAGCAGCTGGTCCAGCAGAAGGGCCATCAGCAGTGGAACCAAGGTGACAGGGTCCAGGCAGGCCCTTTGGCTGCTACCACTGACCTTTGCTGGCCAGCCGGGCGGCAAGGAGTGGCAGATTTACTGCCTCCCGCCAGTCAGTTATGAGAGACTCTCCATCATCTTGGATATCAGGAGCCAGAGAAATCAGACAGACTGAGGTTCGCAAAGATAACCCAAGGCCAACATCGCAGAGGTCTAACCCGACTGGCGTTGGCCTGCACCCAGGCCCTGGGCTGTTGTGGGGGGGGGGATCGGTGTGCCAACCAGGCCAGGAGGTTGTTTGCCCAGCCCGGCTCAGTCACCACATTTTGACTATGGGACACCAGAGAGTTCTAGCAGACAAAGTCAGCTAAGAGTCATAGCCCAAGGCTAACATAGCGGGGGGTGGGGGGTGGGGGGGTGGTGTCTAACACAGACAGGCCTGGACTGCCCCCAGGCCCTGGGCTGCTCGGTGGGCCATCTGTGTGTCAACCCAGCTAGGAGGTTGTTAGCCTAGCAGACTCTCCCAGCACTTTCAGGGAGCTTGTACACTCCACCATCCTGGCTATCTGACAGACCCAATTAACAGTCATAGCCTGAGGGGAACTTTGCTTGGGCCTTAGCCTGTCAGGCTTTTGCCTAGACTCAGGGCCTCAGCAGCTAGGCTAGTGTTGTGTGCACCAACCCGGTTGGGAAATAGGCTGCCCAGCAGAGTGATCATCACTCAGAAAAGGTCCAGCAGCATACACCATCAGCACTCCCTGAAGGAGCAAATGGGCACCACCTGGTTCACACATACAACCTGTGGCAAGGCACACTAGGGCTCCAAGGGAACCCAAGAGGAGGTCAGCACATCAGCAATCTGTAACAGGGGAAACCCAGGCATCCAGTGTTTAGGAAATAGCCCTAGAGCTTCACAGGAGGCACAAACACCAGCCAGAGACAAGCCCAACTAATGCCAGAAATAACAAGATGGCAAAGGGCAAACGCAGGAAAGCTACTAACAGAAATCTAGGCAATATGGCAGCATCTAAAACAAACTCTCCAACATCAGCAAGTCCTGGTTACACAAACACACCAAAAAAACAAGATTTAGATTTAAAATCACTGTTCATGATGCTGCTAGAACACAAAAAGGACATAAATGAATCTCTTAAAGAAATACAGGGGAACATGAATAAGCTAGAAACCTGTATAATGGAAACACAAAAATCACATAAAGAAATTCAGGAGAATAAGGCTCACAAGATAGAAGCCAATAAAGAAGAAACACACACACACACAAAAAAAACTGAGCAGCTAGGCTAGCCTTGTGTGCACCAACCGGGTTGGGAGATTGGCTGCCCAGCAGAGTGATCAGCACTCAGAAAAGGTCCCACAGCATACACCATCAGCACTCTTTGAAGGAGCAAACAGGCATGTCCTGGTTCACGCAGACAATCTGGGGCAATGCACACTAGGGCTCCAAGGGCACCCAAGAGGAGGACAACACATGAGCAATCTGTAACAGGGGAAACCTAGCAATCCAGTGTTGCGGAAATAGCCCTAGAGCCTCGCAGGAGGCACAAACACCAGCCAGAGACATGACCAACTAACACCAGAAATAACAAGATGGCAAAGGGCGGGGCGGCGGCGGCAGCAGTGCAGCAGTGGCTGGTCCAGATGAAGGGCCATCAGCAGTGAAACCAAGGCAACACAGGGTCCAGTTAGGCCCTGCGCCAACGACCACTGACCTTCGCTGGCCAGCCGGGACGCAAGCAGCTGCGGTTTTGTGGCGCCTTTCGCTGCACGGAAGCCACTTCAGAACTCAGCCTCACGCCAGTCAGGAGAGGTTCACCTCCATCTTGGTTTCGGACTCCAGAGAGATCGGACAGACTGATATCAGCCTGGGCGGGGGCACCACATCTCCAGGTCCTCCAAGAGGCTAGAGGGGCTTCCGGGCGGCCAGCAGGGAGAAGTCGGTGTGCTCCGGGGAATCCAGCGGGCCCCAGCTTGAGCCTTCGGGGGCCTGCTTCAGGATCTGAACAGCCTGGGCAGCAGCACCCTGTCTACAAGCAGTGCAGGAGGTAAGCTGTGCACCAGAGGCCAACTTGGAAGGGGCAGCTTGCACTGGTGAGTCCAGCACTGACAAGACAAACTAACACCAGTGAGAACTAGATGGCAAAAGGCAAACGTAGGAACGTCACTAACAGAAATCAAGGCAATATGGCAACATCTGAACCCAATTCTTCTCTACCAATATGTCCTGGATACCCCATCACACCAGTAAAACAAGATTTGGATTTAAAATCACTGGTCATGATGCTGGTACAGGAACACATGAAGGACATACTTAAAGAAATTCAGGAGAAAATGGATCAAAAGTTACAAGCCCTTGCAAGGGAAACACAAAAATCATTGAAAGAAAACCAGGAGAATACAAAAGCCAACAATGAGGAAACACAAAAAAAAAAAACACTTAAAGAAATACAGGAGAACTTTGGTCGACAGTCTGAGGTCATGAAAGAGGAAACACAAAAATCTCTTAAAGAATTACAGGAAAGCAAAAAACAAGCAAGTGAAGGAGCTAAGCAAAACCATCCAGGATCTAAAATCATAAGTAGAAACAACTAGGAAAACTCAAAGGGAGATAACTTTGGAGATAGAAAGCCTTGGGAAGAAATCAGGGGACAGAGAAGCAAATATCAACAACAGAATAGAAGAGATAGAAGAAAGAATCTCAGATGCTGAAGATTCCATAGAAACCATGGACTCAACAGTTAAAGAAAATGCAAAATGCAAAAAGCTTGTAACCCAAAATATCCAGGAAATTCAGGACACAATGAGAAGACCAAACCTAAGGATTATAGGCATAGATGAGAGTAAAGATTTACAACTTAAAGGGCCAGCAAATATCTTCAATAAAATTATGGAAGAAAACTTCCCTAACCTAAAGAGAGAGATGCCCATGAATATACAAGAAGCCTACAGAACTCCAAACAGACTGGACCAGAACAGAAATACTTTCCGTCACATAATAATCAAAACACCAAATGTTCTAAACAAAGAAAGAATATTAAAGGCAGTAAGAGAAAAAGGCCAAGTAACATATAAAGGAAGATCTATCAGAATCACAGCAGACTTTCCACCTGAGACTATGAAGGCTAGAAGGTCCTGGGCAGATCTCATGCAGACTCTAAGAGAACACAAATACCAACCAAAACTACTATATCCAGCAAAACTCTCAATCATCGTAGATGGAGAAACTAAGATATTTCATGACAAAACCAAGTTTACCCAATATCTATCCACAAACCCAGCCCTACAAAGGATAATAGGAGGAAAACACCAATACAAGGAGGGAAACTTCACCCTGGAAAAAGCAAGATAGTAGCCTTTCATCATACCCAAAAGAAGTTAAACAATCAAATTTAAAAAATAATGTCAAAAATGATATGAAGTAACAATCACTATTCCTTAATATCTCTTAACATCAATGGACTTAATGCCCCAATAAAAAGACACAGACTAACTGACTGGATACGTAAACAGGACCCTACATTTTGCTGCTTACAGGAAACACACCTCAGGGTCAAAGACAAACACTACCTTAGAGTAAAAGGCTGGAAGACAATTTTAGAAGCAAATGGTCTCAGGAAACAAGCTGGAATAGCCATTTTAATATCAGATAAAATTGACTTTCAACCCAAAGTCATCAAAAGAGATCTGAGGGACACTTCTTGCTGGTCAAAGGAAAAATACAACAAGAAGAACTCTCAATCCTGAACATCTATGCTCCAAATGCAAGGGCACCCTTTTCGTAAAAGAAACTTTATTAAAACTCAAAGCACACATTGCACCTAACACAATAATTCTGGGTGACTTCAACACTGCACTTTCCTCAATGGACCGATCAGGAAAACAGAAACTAAACAGGGACACAATGAAACTAATTGAAGCTTTGGACCAATTAAATTTAACAGATATATATAGAACATTCTATCCTAAAACAAAAGAACATACCTTTTTCTCAGCACCTCATGGTACCTTCTCCAAAATCGAACATATAATTGGTCACAAGACAGACCTCAACAAATACAAGAAGATCGAACTAATCCCATGCCTCCTATCAGATCACTATGGAGTAAAAGTGGTCTTCAATAGCAACAAAAACAACAGAAAACCCACATACACGTGGAAACTGAACAATATTCTACTCAATGATACCTTGGTCAAGGAAGAAATAAAGAAAGAAATTAAATATGTTTTACAACACAATGAAAATGAAAACACAACATACCCAAATCTATGGGACACAATGAAAGCAGTACTAAGAGGAAAACTCATAGCTAGCCCTGAGTGACTCCAAAAAGAAAATGGAGAGAGCATACATTACCAGCTTAATGACACACCTTAAAGCCCTGGAACAAAAAGAAGCTATTTCACCCAGGAGGAGTAGAAGGCAGGAAATCATCAAACTCAGGGCCGAAATCAATCAAGTAGAAACAAAGAGAACCATACAAAAAATCAACAAAACCAGGAGCTGGTTCTTTGAGAAAATCAACAAGATAGATAAACCCTTAGCCAGACTGACCAAAGGGCACAGAGAAAGTATCCAAATTAACAAACTTAGAAATGAAAAGGGAGATATAACAACGGAAACTGAGGAAATCCAAAAAATCATCAGACCCTACTACAAGAGCCTGTACTCAACACAACTGGAGAATCTGGAGGAAATGGACAATTTCCTTGACAGATACCAAATACCAAAATTAAATCAGGACCAACTAGACCATCTAAACAGTCCCATAAGGCCTAAAGAAATAGAAGGAGTCATAGAAAGTCTTCCAACCAAAAAAAGCACAGGACCAGATGGTTTCAGTGCAGAATTCTATCAGACCTTCAAAGAAGAGTTAACACCAATACTCTTCAAACTATTCCACAAAATAGAAACAGAGGGAACACTACCCAATTCCTTCTATGAAGCCACAATTACACTGATACCAAAGCCACACAAAGATCCAACAAAGAAAGAGAACTTCAGACCAATTTCCCTTATGAACATCGAGGCAAAAATACTCAATAAAATTCTTGCCAACCGAATCCCAGAACACATCAAAATGATCATACACCATGATCAAGTAGGCTTTATCCCGGGAATGCAGTGTTGGTTCAATATACGGAAATCCATCAATGCAATCCACTACATAAACAAACTCAAAGAACAAAACCACATGGTCATTTCATTCGATGCGGAAAAAGCATTTGACAAAATTCAGCATCCTTTCATGCTTAAAGTCTTGGAGAGAACAGGAATTCAAGGCCCATACCTAAACATAGTAAAAGCAATATACAGCAAACCGGTAGCCAGCATCAAACTAAATGGAGAGAAACTTGAAGCAATCCCACTGAAATCAGGGACCAGACAAGGTTGTCCCTTTTCTCCTTATCTTTTCAATATTGTACTTGAGGTACTAGCTGGGGCAATTCGACAACATAAGAAGGTCAAACGGATACAAATTGGAAAGGAAGAAGTCAAACTATCATTATTTGTAGACGACATGATAGTCTACCTAAGTGACCCAAAGAACTCCACTAGAGAGCTCCTACAGCTGATAAACAACTTCAGCAAAGTGGCAGGTTATAAAATCAACTCAAGCAAATCAGTGGCCTTCCTATACTCAAAGGCTAAGCAGGCTGAGAAAGAAATTAGGGAAATGACCCCCTTCACAATAGCCACAAACAGTATAAAGTATCTTGGGGTGGCTCTTACCAAACATGTGAAAGATCTGTATGACAAGAACTTCAAGACTCTGAAGAAGGAAATGGAAGAAGACCTCAAAAAATGGGAAAACCTCCCATGCTCATGAATCAGTAGAATCAATATAGATAAAATGGCCATTTTGCCAAAAGCAATATACAGATTCAATGCAATACCCATCAAAATCCCAACTCAATTCTTCACAGAGTTAGAAAGAGCAATTATCAAATTCATCTGGAACAACAAAAAACCCAGGATAGCTAAAACTATTCTCAGCAACAAAAGAAGTTCTGGGGGAATCAGTATCCCTGACCTCAAGAAATACTTCACAGCAATAGTGTTAAAAACTGCGTGGTATTTGTACAGTGACAGGCAGGAGGATCAATGGAACAGGATTGAAGATCCAGAAATGAACCCACACACCTATGGCCACTTGATCCTCGACAAAGAGGCTAAAAACATCCAATGGAAAAAAGATAGCCTTTTCAACAAATGGTGCTGGTTCAACTGGAGGTCAGCATGCAGAAGAATGCGAATTGATCCATCCGTGTCTCCTTGTACTAAGCTCAAATCCAAATGGATCAAGGACCTCCACATAAAGCCAGACACTCTGAAGCTAATAGAAAAGAAACTGGGGAAGACCCTTGAGGACATGGGCACAGGGGAAAAGTTCCTGAACAGAACACCCATAGCATATGCTCTAAGAGCAAGAATTGACAAATGGGACCTCATAAAATTACAATGTTTCTGTAAGGCAAAAGACACCATCAAGAGGACAAATCGGCAACCTACAAATTGGGAAAAGATCTTCACGAATCCTACATCAGATAGAGGGCTAATATTCAATATATATAAAGAACTCAAGAAGTTAGACTCCAGAGAACCGAACAACCCTATTAAAAATGGGGTACAGAGTTAAACAAGAATTCTCACCTGAAGAAGTTCGGATGGCAGAGAAGCATCTTAAAAAATGCTCAACTTCATTAGTCATTAGGGAAATGCAAATCAAAACAACTCTGAGATTTCATCTTACTCCAGTCAGAATGGCTAAGATTAAAAATTCAGGAGACAGCAGGTGTTGGAGAGGGTGTGGAGAAAGAGGAACACTCCTCCACTGCTGGTGGGGTTGCAAATTGGTACAACCACTCTGGAAATCAGTCTGGCGGTTCCTCAGAAAACTGGGCACCTCACTTCCAGAAGATCCTGCTATACCACTCGTGGGCTTATACCCAGAGGATTCCCTACCATGTAATAAGGATACATGCTCTACTATGTTCATAGCAGCCCTATTTATAATTGCCAGATGCTGGAAAGAACCAAGGTATCCCTCAACAGAAGAGTGGATGCAAAAATTGTGGTACATCTACACAATGGAGTACTATTCAGTCATTAGAAACAATGAATTCATGAAATTCTTAGGCAAATGGATGGAGCTAGAGAACATCATACTAAGTGAGGTAACCCGGACTCAAAAGGTGAATCATGGTATGCACTCACTAATAAGTGGATATTAACCTAGAAATCTGGAATACCCCAAACATAATCCACACATCAAATGAGGTACAAGAAGAAAGGAGGAGTGGCCCCTGGTTCTGGAAAGACTCAGTGAAGCAGTATTCGGCAAAACCAGAACGGGGAAGTGGGAAGGGGTGGGTGGGAGGACAGGGGAAGAGAAGGGGGCTTAAGGGAGTTTCGGGGAGTAGGGGGCTATAAAAGGGGAAATCATTTGAAATGTAAATAAATTATATCGAATAAAAAAAATTAAAAAAAAAAAAGATGGCAAAGGGCAAACGCAGGAATGCTACTAACAGAAATCTAGGCAATATGGCAGCGTCTGAACCAAACTCTCCAACATCAGCAAGTCCTGGTTACGAAAACACACCCGAAAAACAAGATTTGGATTTAAAATCACTGTTCATGATGCTGCTAGAAGAACACAAAGAAGACATAAATGAATCTCTTAAAGAAATACAGGGGAACATGAATAATAAGCTAGAATCCCATATAATGGAAACACAAAAATTACTTAAAGAAATTCAGGAGAATAAGGGTCAAGAGATAGAAGCCAATAAAGAAGAAACACACACACACACAAAATAAAACTTAAAGATATGCAGGAGAAAGTAAGTCAAACAGCAGAAGTCATGAAAGAAGAAACACAAAAATCTCTTAAAAAAATTAAAGGAAAACACAAACAAGCAAGTGAAGGAACTAAGCAAAATCAACCAGGATCTAAAATCAGAAGTAGAAACAACTAAGAAATCACAAAGGGATACAACTTTGGAGATAGAAAACCTTGAGAAGAAATCGGGGGCCATAGATGCAAATATCAACAACAGAATACAAGAGATGGAATGGAAGAGAGAATCTCAGATGCCGAAGATACCATAGAAACCATTGACTCAACCAGTCAAAGAAAATGCAAAATGCAAAAAGCTTGTATCCCAGAACATCCAGGAAATCCAGGACACAATGAGAAGACCAAACCTAAGGATTATAGGCATAGATGAGAGTGAAGATTTACAATTTAAAGGGCCAGCAAATATCTTCAACAAAATTATGGAAGAAAACTTTCCCAACTTAAAGAGAGTGATGCCCATGAATTCACAAGAAGCCTACAGAACTCCAAACAGACTGGACCAGAACAGAAATACCTCTCGTCACATAATAATCAAAACCCCAAATGTACTAAACAAGGAAAGAATATTAAAGGCAGTAAGAGAAAAAGGCCAAGTAACATATGAAGGAAGACCTATCAGAATCACACCAGACTTCTCACCAGAGACCATGAAAGGTAAAAGATCCTGGGCAGATCTCATGCAGACTCTAAGAGAACACAAATGCCAACCAAGACTACTATACCCAGCAAAACTCTCAATCACCATAGATGGAGAAACCAAGACATTCCATGACTAAACGAAATTTACACAATATCTTTCTTCAAACCGAGCTCTACAAAGAATAATAGGAGGAAAACACCAATACAAGGACACTCTGGAAAAAGATAGTTACCTTCTTTCATCAAACCCAAAAGAAGATAACTACTCAAATATAAAATAACATCAAAAATGACAGGACTTAATAATCAATATTCCTCAATATCTCTTTTTTAAAATTTAATCTAGCTTTCTTTTTGCAGCTTTTTTTATTCGATATATTTTTTATTTACATTTCAATTGATTTCCCCTTTTCTGGCCCCCCACTCCCCAAAAGTCACATAAGCCCCCTTCCCTCCCCCTGTTCTCCCACCCACCCCTTCCCACTTCCCTGTTCTGGTTTTTCCTTAATATCTCTTAATGTCAATGGTCTCAACTCCCCAATAAAAAGACATAGACTAACAGACTGGAAACAGGACCCTACATTTTGCTGCATACAGGAAACACACCTCAATATCAAAGACAAAAACTACCTTAGAGTAAAAGGCTGGAAGACAATTTTACAAGCCTATGGTCACATAGGCTTGTAAACGAGCTGGAGTAGCCATTCTAATATCAGATAAAATTGACTTTCAACCTAAAGTCATCAAAAGAGATACAGAAGGACACTTCTTGCTGGTCAAAGGAAAAATCCAACAAGAAGAACTTTCAATTCTGTACATCTATGCGCTAGATGCAAGGGCACCCTGATTCGTAAAAGAAACTTTACTAAAGCTCAAAGCACACATTGCACCTAACACAATAATTGTGGGTGACTTCAACACTCCACTCTCCTCAATGAACAGATCAGGAAAACAGAAACTAAACAGGGACACAATAAAACTAATTGAAGCTTTGGACCAATTGGACTTGACTAGTATTTATAGAACATTTCACCCTAAAACAAAAGAATATACCTTTTTCTCAGCACTGCATTGTACCTTCTCCAAAATCGACCATATAATTGGTCACAAGACAGACCTCAACAAATATAAGAAGATAGAACTAATCCCATGCCTCCTATCAGATCACTATGGAGTAAGAGTGGTTTTCAATAGCAACAAAAATAAGAGAAAGCCCACATACACATGGAGGCTGAACAATACTCTACTCAATGACCACTTGTCCACAGAAGAAAGAAAGAAAGAAATCAGAGAATTTTTAGAATTTAATGAAAATGAAGGCACAAAATACCCAAATCTTTGGGAAACAATGAAAGCAGTGCTAAGAGGCAAACTCATAGCCCTGAGTGGCTACAAAAAGAAAATTAAGAGAGCATATACTAGCAGCTTAATGACACACCTGAAAGCCCTGGAACAAAAAGAAGACAATTCATCAGGAGGAATAGAAGAAAGGAAATCACCAAACTCAGGGCTGAAATCAGTCAAGTGGAAACAAAGAGAACCATACAAAGAATCAACGAATCCAGGAGCTGGTTCTTTGAGAAAATCAACAAGATAGATAAACCCTTAGCCAGACGAACCAAAGGGCACAGAGAAAGTATCCAAATGAACAAAATGAGAAATGAAAAGGGGGATATAACAACAGAAATTGAGGAAATTCAAAAAATCATCAGATCCTACTACAAAAGTCTATACTCAACACAACTGGAGAATCTGGAGGAAATGGACAATTTCCTAGATAGATACCAAATACCAAAATTAAATCAGGACCAAATAGATCATCTAAACAGTCCCATGAACCCTAAAGAAATACCACATTTATTGTAACTCTTCCTTGGTTAAAGGAAATCTGGGTTCTTTCTAGCTTCTGGCTATTATTAAGGCTGCAATGAACATAGTGGAGCATGTGTCCTTATTACACATTGGAGCATCTTCTGGGTATATGCTCAGAAGTGGTATAGTTTGGTCCTCAGGTACTGCTATGTCCAATTTTCCGGGGAACCTTCAGACTGATTTTTAGAGTGGCTGTATCATCTTTGAATCTTACCAGCAATGGATGGATGTTCCTCTTTCTCCACATCCTCACCAGCATCTGCTGTCACCTGAGTGACAACTGATTGGTATAAGTCATTCTAATTGGTATAAGGTGGAATGTCAGGGTTGTTTCAATTTACATTTCCCTGGTGACTAAGGATGTTGAACATTTCTTTAGATGCTTTCTCAGCCACTTGATATTTCTTAGTTGAGAATTCTTTGTTTAACTCTGTTCCATTCATTCATTCATTCATTCATTCATTCATTCATTCATTTTATGTTCCAGATTTGATTTCCTCCCCTGTCCACTCTCTGACTATTTCACATCCCCTACCTTCTCTGTCCCACTTCATGAGGATGACTTCATCCCCCAGTACCCACTCCATCTGATCTCTAAACTCCCTGGGACCACCAGTCTCTTGAGGGTTATATGAATCATCTTTGAATGAATACAGACCTAGCAGTCCTCTATTGTATGTGTGTTGGGGGCCTCATGTCAGCTGGTATATGCTGCTTGGTTGGTGGTGCAGTGTCTGAGAGATCTCGGGGGTCCAGATTGAGACTGCTGGGCTTCCTACAGGATTGCCCTTCTTCTCAGCTTATTTCAGCCTTTTCCTTAATTCAACCACAGGAATCAGCAGCTTCTGTCCATTGGTTGGGTGCAAATATCTGCATCTGACTCTTTCAGCTGTTTGTTCGGTCTTCTGGAGTGCAGTTATGCTAGGTCCCTTTTTGTGAGCCCTCCATAGCCTCAGTAATAGTGTCAGGCCTTGGGACCTCCCCTTGACCTGGATCCCACTTTGGAGTAGTCACAGGCCCTTCTTTTCCTCAGGTTCTTCTCCATTTCCATCCGTGCAGTTCATTCAAACAGGAACAATTATGGGTCAGAATTTTGACTGTGGGATGGCAATGCTCATTTGATGCCCTGTCTGGAGAATCCTTAGTTTAATTCTGTTCCCCATTTTTTTCCAGGAAGTGCTTTAAAAGTGTGGACTCTGGGAAGGAAGACATTACAATTGTGTCTTGTAAAAATGCACATTATAATTTAATTGGATTAAATTGGAGAAGAAAGTAATGTAATACAAAATATGCTGGCAGGGGAGAGAGGAGGAAGAAAATAAACATAATTCATGGAGGTTCAAAGAAAAGATGCATTAGATTTAGTTGCATTATCTGCCTGAATTTGTCAATGCTAGAAATTTAAGAGAATGTCTCTACTACCTTTGTCTTTGGATCTAAGGGAAATTGGTCTGAAGTTCTATTTCTTTGTTGAGTGCTTGTGTGGTTTTTATAAGTGTAATTGTGTCTTCATAGAAGGAGTTGAGTAGTGTCCTTGTGTTTCTATTTTGTGGAATAGTTTGAAGAGTGTGTGGGTTCATTTCTGAGTCTTCAATTCTATTCCATTGATCTTCCTGCTTGTCACTGTAGCAATATCATACAGTTTTTTAACACTATTTCTCTGTAGTGCAGCTTGAGGTCCAGGATTCCCCCAGAAGTTCTTGTATTATTAAGAATAATCATGGTGAGGGCGGCGGCGGCGGCGGCGGTAGCAGTGGCTGCTCCAGCTGAAGGGCCATCAGCGGTGGAACCAAGGCGACACAGGGTCCAGTTAGGCCCTGCGCCCACGACCACTGACCTTCGCTGACCAGCCGGGCGGCAAGCAACTGCGGTTCTGCGGAGCCTTTCGCTGCACGGAAGCCACTTCAGAACTCGGCTGCCCGCCAGTCAGGAGAGACTCACCGCCATCTTGATCCCGGGCTCCAGAGATCAGTCAGACTGAGGTACACAAACATAATCCTAGGCCCAACACCGCAGGGGTCTGAGCCAGACGGGCGTTGGCCTGCACCCAGGCCCTGGGCTGTTCGAGTGGCCATTGGGGTGCCAACCCAGCCAGGAGTTTTTTTTTTTTTTTTTGCCCCGGCCGGTGCACGCACCGCCATTTTGCCTACAGGAGCCAGAGTGCTCGGGAGGGCAGAGACTGCTAACAAGCGTAGCCTGAGGCTAACAAAACGGGGGTCTAGGCCCCAAAAGGCACAGGACTGACCCCAAGAACTGGGCGGCTTGGTGGGCCATCTGTGTGTCAACCCGCCCAGGAGGTTATTAGCACAACAGACTCTCCCGGTGCTTTCGGGGAGCGCGGACGCGCACGCCCGCCATCCGGGTCACCTGGCGGACCCAAATAACAGACATAGCCCTAGGGGAACTTTGCTCGGACCTTGGCCTCCCAGGCGTTTGCCTGGACTCAGGGCCCAGGCGACAAGGCTAACCTAGTGTGCGCCAGCCCGGTTGGGGAAATCTGCTGCTCAGCGGAGTGAGCGGAGCACAGGGGAGGTCACAGCAACATTCACCTTCGGAGCTCCCTGGGGGTGCACACGGGTTCCACCTGGTCCACAGACACAATCTGGGGCAAGGCCTCAGGCAGAAGCCCCCAGCTCAACTCTCTCCGCTTCAGATCAGCCTGGGTGGCCGCCACATCTCCAGGTCCCTCAAGAGGCTAGTGGGGGCTTCCGGGCGGCCAGCTGGGAGAAGTCAGTGTGCTCCAATAAATCCTGCGGGCCCCAGCGGGAGCCTTCAGGTGCCTGCTTCGGGATCTGAACAGCCTGGACAACAGCACCCTGTCTATAGGCAGTGCAGAGTGTAAGCTGTGCACCAGAGGCCAACGGGGAAGGGGCAGCTTGCACTGGTGAGTCCAGCACTGACAAGACCAAGTAACACCAGTGAGAGCTAGATGGCAAAAGGCAAACGCAGAAACGTCACTAACAGAAATCAAGGCAATATGGCAACATCTGAACCAAATTCTCCTCTACCAGCAAGTCCTGGATACCCCATCACACCAGTAAAACAAGATTTGGATTTAAAATCACTGGTCATGATGCTGGTACAGGAACACATGAAGGACATTCAGGAGAAAATGGATCAAAAGTTAGAAGCCCTTGCAAGGGAAACACAAAAATCATTGAAAGAAATCCAGGAGAATACAAAAGCCAACAAGGAGGAAATGCAAAAAACACTTAAAGAAATACAGGAGAACTTTGCTCAACAGGCTGAGGTCATGAAAGACGAAACACAAAAATCTCTTAAAGAAATACAGGAGAACTTTGGTCAACAGGCTGAGCTCATGAAAGAGGAAACACAAAAATCTCTTAAAGAATTACAGGAAAACACAAACATGCAAGGGAAGGAGCTAAGCAAAACCATCCAGGATCTAAAATCAGAAGTAGAAACAACTAAGAAAACTCAAAGGGAGACAACTTTGGAGATAGAAAGCCTTGGGAAGAAATCAGGGGACAGAGATGCAAATATCAACAACAGAATACAAGAGATAGAAGAAAGAATCTCAGATGCTGAAGATTCCATAGAAACCATGGACTCAACAGTTAAAGAAAATGCAAAGAGCAAAAAGCTTGTAACCCAAAATATCCAGGAAATCCAGGACACAATGAGAAGACCAAACCTAAGGATTATAGGCATAGATGAGAGTGAAGATTTACAACTTAAAGGGCCAGCAAATATCTTCAATAAAATTATGGAAGAAAACTTCCCTAACCTAAAGAGAGAGATGCCCATGAATATACAAGAAGCCTACAGAACTCCAAACAGACTGGACCAGAACAGAAATACTTCCCGTCACATAATAATCAAAACACCAAATGTTCTAAACAAAGAAAGAATACTAAAGGCAGTAAGAGAAAAAGGCCAAGTAACATATAAAGGAAGACCTATCAGAATCACAGCAGACTTTTCACCTGAGACTATGAAGGCTAGAAGGTCCTGGGCAGATCTCATGCAGACTCTAAGAGAACACAAATGCCAACCAAAACTACTATATCCAGCAAAACTCTCAATCACCATAGATGGAGAAACTAAGATATTTCACGACAAAACCAAGTTCACCCAATATCTATCCACAAACCCAGCCCTAAAAAGGATAATAGGAGGACAACACCAATACAAGGAGGGAAACTCCAACCTGAAAAAAGCAAGATAGTAACCTTTCATCAAACCCAAAAGAAGTTAAGCAATCAAATTTAAAAAATAACGTCAAAAATGATAGGAAATAACAATCACTATTCCTTAATATCTCTTAACATCAATGGACTCAATGCCCCAATAAAAAGACACAGACTAACTGACTGGATACGTAAACAGGACCCTACATTTTGCTGCTTACAGGAAACACACCTCAGGGTCAAAGACAAACACTACCTTAGAGTAAAAGGCTGGAAGACAATTTTACAAGCAAATGGTCTCAGGAAACAAGCTGGAGTAGCCATTTTAATATCAGATAAAATTGACTTTCAACCCAAAGTCATCAAAAGAGACTCTGAGGGACACTTCTTGCTGGTCAAAGGAAAAATACAACAAGAAGAACTCTCAATCCTGAACATCTATGCTCCAAATGCAAGGGCACCCTCTTTCATAAAAGAAACTTTATTAAAACTCAAAGCACACATTGCACCTAACACAATAATTGTGGGTGACTTCAACACTGCACTTTCCTCAATGGACCGATCAGGAAAACAGAAACTAAACAAGGACACAATGAAACTAATTGAAGCTTTGGACCAATTAGATTTAACTGATATATATAGAACATTCTATCCTAAAACAAAAGAATATACCTTTTTTTCAGCACCTCATGGTACCTTCTCCAAAATCGACCATATAATTGGTCACAAGACAGACCTCAACAAATATAAAAAGATAGAACTAATCCCATGCCTCCTATCTGATCACTATGGAATAAAAGTGGTCTTCAATAGCAACAGAAACAACAGAAAACCCACATACACGTGGAAATTGAACAATACTCTACTCAATGACACCTTGGTCAAGGAAGAAATAAAGAAAGAAATTAAAGACTTTTTAGAACACAATGAAAATGAAAACACAACATACCCAAATCTATGGGACACAATGAAAGCAGTGCTAAGAGGAAAACTCATAGCCCTGAGTGCCTCCAAAAAGAAAATGGAGAGAGCATACATTACCAACTTAATGACACACCTGAAAGCCCTAGAACAAAAAGAAGCTATTTCACCCAGGAGGAGTAGAAGGCAGGAAATCATCAAACTCAGGGCCGAAATCAATCAAGTAGAAACAAAGAGAACCATACAAAAAATCAACAAAACTAGGAGCTGGTTCTTTGAGAAAATCAACAAGATAGATAAACCCTTAGCCAGACTGACCAAAGGGCACAGAGAAAGTATCCAAATTAACAAACTTAGAAATGAAAAGGGAGACATAACAACGGAAACTGAGGAAATCCAAAAAATCATCAGATCCTACTACAAGAGCCTGTACTCAACACAACTGGAGAATCTGGAGGAAATGGACAATTTCCTTGACAGATACCAAATACCAAAATTAAATCAGGACCAACTAGACCATCTAAACAGTCCCATAAAGCCTAAAGAAATAGAAGGAGTCATAGAAAGTCTTCCAACCAAAAAAAGCACAGGACCAGATGGTTTCAGTGCAGAATTCTACCAGACCTTCAAAGAAGAGTTAACACCAATACTCTTCAAACTATTCCACAAAATAGAAACAGAAGGAACACTACCCAATTCCTTCTATGAAGCCACAATTACGCTGATACCAAAGCCACACAAAGATCCAACAAAGAAAGAGAACTTCAGACCAATTTCCCTTATGAACATCGATGCAAAAATACTCAACAAAATTCTTGCCAACCGAATCCAAGAACACATCAAAACGATCATCCACCATGATCAAGTAGGCTTTATCCCAGGAATGCAGGGTTGGTTCAATATACGGAAATCCATCAATACAATCCACTACATAAACAAACTCAAAGAACAAAACCACATGGTCATTTCATTGGATGCTGAAAAAGCATTTGACAAAATTCAGCATCCTTTCATGCTTAAAGTCTTGGAGAGAACAGGAATTCAAGGCCCATACCTAAACATAGTAAAAGCAATATACAGCAAACCGGTAGCCAGCATCAAACTAAATGGAGAGAAACTTGAAGCAATCCCACTGAAATCAGGGACCAGACAAGGCTGCCCCCTTTCTCCTTATCTTTTCAATATTGTACTTGAGGTACTAGCTCGGGCAATTCGACAACATAAGGAGGTCAAAGGGATACAAATTGGAAAGGAGGAAGTCAAACTATCATTATTTGCAGACGACATGATCGTCTACCTAAGTGACCCAAAGAACTCCACTAGAGAGCTCCTACAGCTGATAAACAACTTCAGCAAAGTGGCAGGTTACAAAATCAACTCAAGCAAATCAGTGGCCTTCCTATACTCAAAGGATAAGCAGGCTGAGAAAGAAATTAGGGAAATGACCCCCTTCACAATAGCCACAAACAGTATAAAGTATCTTGGGGTGACTCTTACCAAACATGCGAAAGATCTGTATGGCAAGAACTTCAAGACTCTGAAGAAGGAAATGGAAGAAGACCTCAAAAAATGGGAAAACCTCCCATGCTCATGGATCGGTAGAATCAATATAGTTAAAATGGCCATTTTGCCTAAAGCACTATACAGATTCAATGCAATACCCATCAAAATCCCAACTCAATTCTTCACAGAGTTAGAAAGAGCAATTATCAAATTCATCTGGAACAACAAAAAACCCAGGATAGCTAAAACTATTCTCAGCAACAAAAGAAAATCTGGGGGAATCAGTATCCCTGACCTCAAGCAATACTACAGAGCAATAGTGTTAAAAACTGCATGGTATTGGTACAGTGACAGGCAGGAGGATCAATGGAACAGGATTGAAGATCCAGAAATGAACCCACACACCTATGGCCACTTGATCCTCGACAAAGAGGCTGAAAACATCCAATGGAAAAAAGATAGCCTTTTCAACAAATGGTGCTGGTTCAACTGGAGGGCAGCATGCAGAAGAATGCGAATTGATCCATCCTTGTCTCCTTGTACTAAGCTCAAATCCAAATGGATCAAGGACCTCCACATAAAGCCAGACACTCTGAAGCTAATAGAAAAGAAACTGGGGAAGACCCTTGAGGACATCGGTACAGGGAGAAAGTTTCTGAACAGAACACCAATAGCGTATGCTCTAAGAGCAAGAATTGACAAATGGGACCTCATAAGGTTACAGAGTTTCTGTAAGGCAAAGGACACCATCAAGAGGACAGATCGGCAACCAACAAATTGGGAAAAGGTCTTCACCAATCCTACATCAGATAGAGGGCTAATATCCAATATATATAAAGAACTCAAGAAGTTAGACTCCAGAAAACCGAACAACCCTATTAAAAAATGGGGTACAGAGTTAAACAAAGAATTCTCACCTGAAGAACTTCGGATGGCGGAGAAGCATCTTAAAAAATGCTCCACTTCATTAGTCATTAGGGAAATGCAAATCAAAACAACCCTAAGATTTCATCTTACACCAGTCAGAATGGCTAAGATTAAAAATTCAGGAGACAGCAGGTGTTGGAGAGGGTGCGGAGAAAGAGGAACACTCCTCCACTGCTGGTGGGGTTGCAAATTGGTACAACCACTCTGGAAAGCAGTCTGGCGGTTCCTCCGAAAACTGGGCACCTCACTTCCAGAAGATCCTGCTATACCACTCCTGGGCATATACCCAGAGGATTCCCCACCATGTAATAAGGATACATGCTCTACTATGTTCATAGCAGCCCTATTTATAATTGCCAGATGCTGGAAAGAACCCAGGTATCCCTCAACAGAAGAGTGGATACAAAAAATGTGGTATATCTACACAATGGAGTACTATTCAGCCATTAGAAACAATGAATTCATGAAATTCTTAGGCAAATGGATGGAGCTAGAGAACATCATACTAAGTGAGGTAACCCAGACTCAAAAGGTGAATCATGGTATGTACTCACTAATAAGTGGTTATTAACCTAGAAAACTGGAATACCCAAAACATAATCCACACATCAAATGAGATACAAGAAGAAAGCAGGAGTGGTCCCTGGTTCTGGAAAGACTCAGTGAAACAGTATTTGGCAAAACCAGAACGGGGAACTGGGAAGGGGTGGGAGGGAGGACAGGGGAAGAGAAGGGGGCTTACGGGACTTTCGGGGAGTGGGGGGGGGGGGCTAGAAAAGGCGAAATCATTTGAAATGTAAATAAATTATATCAAATAAAAAAAAAGACAAAAAAAAAAAAAAGAATAATCATGGTATGCACTCACTAATAAGTGGTTATTAACCTAGAAAACTGGAATACCCAAAACATAATCCACACATCAAATGAGATACAAGAAGAAAGGAGGAGTGGCCCCTTGTTCTGGAAAGACTCAGTGAAACAGTATTCGGCAAAACCAGAACGGGGAAGTGGGAAGAGGTGGGAGGGAGGACAGGGGAAGAGAAGGGGGCTTACAGGACTTTCGGGGAGTGGGGGGGCTAGAAAAGGGGAAATCATTTGAAATGTAAATAAATTATATCGAATAAAAAAAAGAATAGTTTTAACTATTCTGGATTACTTTTTTTTTTTTTTGTTATTCCAGATGAATGCTCTTTCTAACTCTGTGAAGAATTGAATTGGAATTTTGGTAGGGATTGTATTGAACCTGTAGATTGCTTTTGGCAAGATGGCCATTTTTATTATATTAATCCTGCCAATTCACTAGCATGGGAGATTTTTGCATCTTCTGAGGTCTTCTTTGATTTCTTTCTTCAGATACTTGAAGTTTAGGTCATAAATATCTTTCAGTTGTTTGGTTAGAGTCACACCAAGATACTTTATATTATTTGTGACTATTGTGAAGGGTGTTGTTTCCCAAAATTAATTCCTTCTCAGCCTGTTTATCCTTTGAGTATAGGAAGGCTATTGATTTAAATTAATTTTATATCCAGCAACATTGCTGAAGTTGTTTATTAGCTGGAGGAGTTCTCTGGTCGAGTTTTTGAGGTCACTTAAGTATACTATCATATAATCTTCAAATAATGATAGTTTGACTTCTTCCTTTCCAGTATCTATCCATTTGATCTCCTTTTCCTGTCTAATTGCTCTAGCTAAAACTTCAAGTAATATATTGAATAATTGTAAAAGAGAGGACAGCCTTGTCTAGTTCTTGATTTTAGTGTGATTGCTTCAATTTTCTCTCCATTTAGTTTGTTCTTGGCTACTGGTTTGCTGTATATTGCTGTTTACTATGTTTGGATATGGGCCTTGAATTTCTGATCTTTCCAAGACATTTCATTTCCATGAAATGATGCTGAATTTTGTCAAATGTTTTTTTAGCATCAAATGAAATGACCACTGCTTTTTCTCTTTGAGTTTGTTTATGTAGTGGATTACATTGATCAATTTTGTTATATTGAACCATACCTGCATCCCTGGGATGAAGCCTACTTGACTGTGATGGTTGGTCGTTTTGATGTGTTCTTGGTTTCAGTTGGCAAGAATTTCATTGAGTATTTTTGCATCAATATTCATAAGGGAAATTAGTCTGAAGTTCTCTTTCTTTGTTGGATCTTTGTGTGGTTTTAGTATCAGCACAATTGGGGCTTTGTAGAATGTGTTGGGTAGTGTTCCTTCTGTTTCTATTTTGTATAAAAGTTTGAACAGTTTTGGTATTAAGTCTTCTTTGAAGGTCTGACAGAATTCTGCACTAAAACCGTCTGGTCCTGTGCTCTTTTTGGTTGGGAGACTTTCTTTTCTTTTCTTTTTCTTTTTTTTTTTTAATTCAATATATTTTTTATTTACATTTTAAATGATTTCCCCTTTTCTAGCCCCCCACTATTCAGCCATTAGAAACAATGAATTCATGAAATTCTTAGGCAAATGGATGGAGCTAGAGAACATCATACTAAGTGAGGAAACCAAGTCTCAAAAGATTAATCATGGTATGCACTCACTAATAAGTGGATATTAACCTAGAAAACTGGAATACCCAAAACATAATCCACACATCAAATGAGGTAGAAGAAGAAAGGAGGAGTGGCCCCTTGTTCTGTAAAGACTCAGTGAAGCCATATTTGGCAAAACCAGAACAGGGAAGTGGGAAGGGAGACTTTCAATGACTGTTTCTATGTCTTTAGGGTTTATGGGGTTATAGTGTGAGGTGCAATGTGTGCTTTGATCTTTAGTGAAGTTTATTTTTTGAATGTGTTTGTCCTTGCATTTAGAGCATAGATGTTCAGAATTGAGAGTTCTTCTTAGTAGATTTTTCCTTTGATGAGTACAAACTGTCCTTCCTTATCTTTTTTGATAACTTTTGGTTGAATGTAGATTTTATCAGATATTAGAATGGCTACTCCCGCTTGTTTCCTGGGACCATTTGCTTGCAAAACTGTTTTCCAGGCCTTTACTCCGAGGTAGAGTTTGCCTTTGACACTGAGGTGCATTTCCTGTATGCAGGAAAATGCTGGGTCCTGTTTCATATCCAGTCTGTTAGTCTATGTCTTTTTTATTGGGGAATTGAGTTCATTGATGTTAAGAGATATTAAGGAATATTGATTGTTGCTTTCTGTTATTTTTTATGTTATTTTTATGTTTGTGTTATTATCTTCTTTTGGGCTTGTTGAAAGAAGATTACTTTCTTGCTTTTTGTAGGGTGTAGTTTTCTTCCTTGTGTTGGCATTTTCCACTTATACTTTGTAGTGTTGGATTTGTGGAAAGATATTGTGTAAAATTTGGTTTTGTCATGGAATATCTTGGTTTCTCTATCTATGGTAATTGAGAATTTTGCTGGGTATAGTATTCTGGGGTTCTGGGGTAGCATTTGTGTTTTCTTAGGGTCTGAATGAGATCTGCCCAGGATATTTTAGGTTTCCTAGTCTCTGGTGAGAAGTCTGGTTTGATTCTGATAGATCTGCCTTTATATGTTACCTGGCCTTTTTCTCTTACTGCTGTTAATATTCTTTCTTTGTTTAGTACATTCAGTTTTTTGATTATTATGTGACAGTAGGAATTCCTTTTCTGTTCTAATCTATTTGCAGTTCTGTAGGCTTCTTGTATATTCATGGGCATCTCTTTTTAAGTTAGGAAGGTTTTCTTCTATAATTTTGTTGTAATTATTGCCCCGTTAAGCTGAAAATCTTCGCTCTCTTCTATACCTATAATTCTTAGGTTTGGTTTTCTCATTGTGTCCTATATTTCCTGGATGTTTTGGGTTAGAAACTATTTGCATTTTGCATTTTCTTTGACTGTTGTGTCAATGTTTTCTAAGGTATCCTATGCATCTGAGATTCTCCCTTCTATCTCTTGTGTTCTATTGTTTATCCTTGCATCTATGACTCCTGATTTCTTTCCTAGGTTTTCTATATCCAGTGTTGTCTACCTTTGTGATTTCCTTATTGTTTCTAATTCCATTTTTAGATCCGGGGTGGTTTTGTTCAGTTCCTTCTCTTGTTTGTTTGTGTTTTCCTGTAATTTTTAAAGGGATTTTAGTGATTCCTCTTTACGTGGTTCTTAAATGGTTCTGTTTAAACATGTTCTCCTGTATTTCTTTAAGGAAGTTATTTATGTCCTTCTTGAAGTCCTCTATCAGCATCATGAAATGTGATTTTAATCCAAATCTTGTTTTTCTGGTGTGTTGGGGTATCCAGGACTTGCTGTTGTTGCAGAACTGGGTTCAGATGATGCCATGTTGTCTTGATTTCTGTTGGTAATGTTCTTTTGTTTGCCTTTTACCATCTGGTTATCTCTGGTGCTGGCTGGACTTGCTGTCTCTGACTGTGGCTTATTCATTCTGCAAACCTGTGTCTCAGTACTCCTGGGAGACATGTTCTCTCTAGAAGAAACTTAAGTTTGGAGAGCTCTTTTGTACCAGGTCAGCTCAGGGGTACAGACAGAAAACAGAAGGATCCTGTCACAGTTGATCCTTGGTTCCTGTGTCCTGATGGCTCTGAGCTAGGAATTCGAAGAGAAGTGGTGGTCTTACCTGTGCATGCAGGCACACCTGGGAGACTTGTTCTTTTTTTCATTAGGTATATTCTTTATTTACATTTCAAATGTTGTCCCCTTTCTTGGTTCCACATTCCCCCAAAATCCTGTAAGCCATCTCCCCTTCCCTAGTCAACCCACCCCACTTCCCTGTCCTGGTATTCCTCTACACTATGGCATCAAATCTTTCCAGGACTAAGGGCCTCTCCTCCCTTTGGTTTCTAACAAGACCATCCTCTGCTGTTGATGTGACTGGAGACATGGGTAACTCCATGTGTACTCTTTGGTTTATGGTTTTGTCCCCTGGGAGCTCTGGGAGTACTGGGTGACTCATATTGTTGTTCCTCCTGTGGTGCTACAAACCCCTTCAGTCCCTTGGGTCCTTTCTCTAGCTACCCATTTGGGACCCCGTGCTCAGTTCGATGGCTGGCTGAGAGTGTCCCCCTCTGTATTTATCATGCAGTAGGAGAGCCTCACAGATTTGTTCTTTTGTGGCAATATTTTTGTATATAGCTCTGTGGCCCAGGATCAGCTCTGCATGTGGATGCTAATCTGAAGACTCCTGTCCTAGCCTGCCCCTGGGTTCTTCTAACCTGATGGTTTCTGGTCAGTTCCTCTGAGCAGGAGGGGTGGTTCTATCTGAGCTCCCAAACTTGTCTACACTCTTGGGAGGCTAGCTATCCTCCTGTGCCACCTGAGTATAAAGCCTTATGGCAGAGGATGGTCTCCAGTCACAGACAGAAACTGGAAGACTCCCACCTGAGTGTTCCTGGTGGGTTCCTCTGTCCTGAGAGCTCCAGGGCAGGTTAATCTGAGCAGCAGGGGTGATCCTACCTGCACTCCCAGGCCTGTCAGCACTCCTGAAATGCTAGCTATCTCCCTGTACCTCCTGGGTCTGGAGCCCTGTGGCAGAGGATGGTCTGCAGCCACAGACAGAAACCTGAACGTCCCTTATTTCTTTAAGGTAGCTATTTATGTCCTTCTTAACATCCTCTATCATCATCATGAGATGTGATTTTAAATCAGAGTCTTGTTTTTCCCATGTTATGGGTTATTCAGTATTTGCAGTTGTGGGAGAGCTGAGTTCTGATGATGACAAGTAGCCTTGGTTTCTGTTGCTTATGTTATTGTGCTTGCCTCTCACCATCTGGTTATTTCTAGTGCTGCCTACCCTTGCTGAGTCTGACTGGAGCCTGTTCCTCCTGTGATCCTGGTTGTGTCAGAACTCTTCATAGTCCAGCTGTCTATATGATTCTGCAATTCTGGGAATCTATGATCTTGAGATTCTTGGTGTGTCAGAGTTCCTAGGAATCAAGCTGCCTCTGAGATCCTGACATCTCGGTGTGACCAAGCTCCTGAGATCCTGTGATTCTGGGCTTGTTAGAGTACCTGGGAGTAGAGCTTCCTCTGGATGTTATGGGGCTTGGTGTAGAGCCAGTGTCCAAGGTATGCTCAGGACACAGGCTCAGAAATCTGTGCCACTGGCTGGCCCAGGGTTCCTGTGTTGGACCAAATGTTGTGGACTCCTCGCTTGTGATCCTGGGTGTATTAGAGCACCTGGGAGTTGAGCTTCCTCTGGGTGTTGTGGAGCTGGATGTGGAGCCATCACCCAAGGTCTGCTCAGGACCTATTTTAGTATTCTTTAACACAGTATTTTATTAAACTATTTTTTATTTTATATTTTACAAATAGCCAGAAGAGTATATCTCAAATACTCTTAACAAAAATTAATGTTAAGGTTATGGAAGTATAAATTTTCCTGATTTTATTAGTATATATTATGTATGAGACTTGTAATGTTTCACAATAACCCAGAAATGTGTAATTATGTGCTAATCAAAAATATTAAAAAACATTTGAACAGATGGAAATGGAAAATGTTCTGATTTGAACAGTGTATATTGTATGCATACATTAAACTATCACACAATCCCCTAAATTAGTGTGGACAGAACATTTAAATAGCATACCAATATATAATTTTGTAAGTTCACCCTCCATAATTGTGCACTTGTGTAAGAATGTACTTAACCTCTCTAAGCCTCAAATGCCTGATTTTATAATATAAAAGATAAAAGGCACCTATTTGCTCTTTTCTGTCCTTCAGTGCACATAGACATCTGGTCGCAAAATGAACAGAAAGAGTTAACATATTAGAATGGAGACTGCTTCATTATATAATAGGCTCTATATAGCATGTCATTAATAGGGAGACCTAGGATATTCTCTGGTGTATTTATTGGTAGGAAAATGAGTCACAATGTTCCTTCAGTATTAATAAATTACAATTTAGTCATTTGTATTTTATAAAAATCACTTATTGACTTGCTGCACATAGGTGATCCTAGCCAAGTCTGTATTTCTAGGATGCTGTGATTGCTTTTGTCACTTGCAATTACATAAGACACAATTCAACTATTCTTTTCTATTGGGAACCTTGACTGTTTCAGAAAAGGTTTAAAATGATGTTGACCCTTCATGTCCTTCATGAAAAATAACCATTGGGGTGGAAAGAACTGCTCTCCAAAGAGAAAAACAAATTCTCAAATGAAAGTTTAAATGCTGAGGAAAGATAATTGTTTTAAAAAGACACCAAAATATATGGAGATAAAACTTAAGAAACTATAAGATTTTCTCTGCTGAACCTTGTTGCAAATTGTTTAGTCAATATTTAATGGTACAAAATGGAAGCAGCCACTTTACTAATCTTGAGTTCAGATCTGGGTTATACAGAATTATTGGAAGTTAAAAAAAATCAAAGCTTTTATTTTTTTTTATCTGAGACTGAATTTCACAGTAGATTATAAAATTGTAGTGAAAACAAGAAGCTGAGTGAAGAAGCTATCATAAGAGACAGTCTGTATTAAATTGTAAAGTTACCCAAAAAATCTCCATACAGCCTGGAGCATTTACTGAAGTGGCAAACATCATAATGGCCCCTGGGGTTGTTTCCACATTAGAAGTATGGTCAACAATTATAAGAACAATAACTGTAATTATTGATTGAATTCACATTATATGGACAGGTACTGGTGAGAAGGACTTTATGTACTTCCATACAATCATCTTCTGAAATTTGTGCATTAATATTATTATATTATAGATGAGGAAACTGAAAGTGCAATGAAAGAATAAACAGAAGCAAAAGAGCTTTGACTGGATTTCAGATCTTCTAGCCTCTAAAGCCCTGAAGCCATTCTGCTCTGCTATCTTCCCATTTCTCTTGTACTCTGTTCTTACAAACACGTTGGCATTTTTAAAATGGAAAGAGCAGTGCTCTAGCAGTTTTTCTGCAAGAGCTCTCATTCCAGAGAGGGGCAGGGCAATGGCAAAAAATAAAACTAAATGAAACCATGCATCAGCAACACAGCAGAGTGGACAGAGCATTTTTTTCTTTGTTGGTGAATAGGAATTAACTATTGCTACATGTTTGCAATTCTTGCAATGGAACCTAATTTCAGAAATTATTTTTATTTCACTTTTTTCAGAGTATATTAAAATATGCTGCCTCCTGAAAGCTCAGTGATTTATTCACTACATTTATTGATTCTCCTTTCATATATTATATCTGGGCTGTATTCTCCCTTTCCAGCCTTTCCACCACATGATCTCTCCTCCCCTTCCACTCCTCCATTTCCCTTCAGAAAAGAGCATGCCTCCCAGGAATATCAATCAAACACAGAATAACAAGTAACAATAATAATAAGCATATTACCTTATATTAAGGCGTGACTAGGCAATTGAGAAGGAAGTAAAGGTCTCAAAAGAAGGCAAAAGAGTCAGAGAGATCCCCTGATCCCAGCAAATAGTGGTTAGGAATATTCTACACAGAGAAGAGGATGCATGCATATACAAAGGCTAAGAATACTAACTGAATTTAAAAACTACAGGGTCTATTCAATAGTCCACAGTCACTAATAAGTAAAACAAAACCAAAGGGTTTTATATTGCTAAATGAATTCCCTGAACATTCAAACATGAATGCAATGACCAAGTGTTCTAATGAAAGCCTTCCTATGCACAATTTCTAAGAAGTAAATATCTCACCCTAAGGGACTAGACAGCGATATTCTGAGAGGTAGAAATGAAAAGCCTCTGGCACAGCTGAACTGATGAAAAGCAACTTCACACACAGGGAAGAGGAATGAAACCCAGGAATTCTTGATAATGATAGAAAGCCAAACAAGAAATTAAGAAGAAAAATTTGAGAATGGTCACATTGGTGTGACTAGAAGAACATGAGTTTACAGTTGATAAGAAAGATTAAGTCAGTAAAATTAGTTATTCTTAATTTTTTTTTCTGGTTTGCCTGGGTATAAGAGCAGATACATCTAATCCCAACACTTGTGAGGCTAAGCTAGGAGAATCATGAGATTTGGGGTTAGGTAGCAAGGGCCTCTCTCAAAAATGCTTATCTGGTTAAGTGTTGATGCAACTATAGCTACTATTTATTTGAGAATCAAAATGCCATGTACATATTTTATAATTTGGAGAAAGCAGGACTTTGCAGTAATAAACTTTGGTTTAAAAACTGAACGCATATGTGCAAAACAAAGCACTGACACACAGCCAGGTCCTGTGTTTGTGGTTTACTATAGGCAAGTAGAGAGCATGAGTCCTAAAGTAAGAATTGGTTTGAATCATAGCTCTTCCACTTCCCAGTTGCCTTTGCTGCCAGTGTTGCCAATGTTATAACAAGCACTGCTGATACAAAGCAATGTGTCCCTATGCCTTGGTTTCTGCATCTATACATTTTTTCAATGTTGGCATCAGGAAAGAACATTAAACCTTCAACACAATACTAAATCTCAATAAAATTCTAGTTTTTCCTTTATCTGAGTGACATGAATTAAGTGACATGAATTAAGCACAGATTGCAAACTTAAATCATACAGTCAGCCAACAGTGATTGTGACACAAACTTCAACCATAATGACACGATTCATAGATTAATGCATAAAAAGCAGAGGGGAATGGTCAAAGCAGAAACTTTTCACTTATCAAAGTGCTGAGAATGAAGAAATGTGTTCTCAGCCCTAAAAAGAAGGCATATATTGCCCACTCCAAGGCCTAGGGAAGCATTGCAGTAGAGTGGGTGGGAAGACTATAAGAATCAAAGGATTTATAGTTGTCTAAATACTCTTGTAGATTCAGCACAGATGTTACAATCATGAACACACAAGAGTTGTCACTACCTGTACACAACTAGAAGACTCATATCAAAGTAGGAGGAAGTACTTGTGAAAAAGCCATTGGTTGGCTTGAGGGGGATGGGTGTGAGAAATTAATGGAAGAGAACATAGTCACAACACATAGTTGCAAGTAAGAAATAAAACAAAAGCACATATCAATCTCAGCAAAGGATGCACTTTTGCTAGAGAAGGTTGTTATGTTTGCTAATAAGTAGCTTATATGTCATCATAAAGAGTGAATTCTTATTTTCCCCTTAAAATGGGGTACAAATAATCACAATTGGTGAAATTAGTCTAATCTCTAATCTAAATAATTTTTATTGATATACTTTTATTTACATTTCAAATGATTTCCCCTTTTCTGGGTCCCCACTCCCCGCAAGTCCCATAAGCCCTCTTCCCTCCCCCTGTTCCTTGCCACTTCCCTGTTCTGGAATTCCCCTATACTCTTGCACTGAGTCTTTCCAGACCCAGGGGCCATTCCTCCATTCTTTTTGGACATCATTTAATTTGTGGATTATGTCTTGAGTATTCAAAGTTTCTAGTCTAATATCCACTTATTAGTGAGTGCATACCATGATTGATCTTTTGAGACTGGGTTACCTCACTTAGTATGATGTTCTCCAGCTCCATCCATTTGTCTAAGAATTTCATGAATTCATTGTTTCTAATGGCTGAATAGTACTCCATTGTGTAAATATACCACATTTTTTTGTATCCATTCCTCCATTGAAAGACACCTAGGTTCTTTCCAGCTTCTGGCTACTACAAATAGGGCTGCTATGAACATAGTGGAGCATGTGTCCTTATTGCATGCTGAAGAATCCTCTGGATATATTCCCAGGAGTGGTATAACAGGGTCCTCAGGAAGTGTCATGCCCAGTTTTTTGAAGAACCGCCAGACTGATTTCCAAAGTGGTTGCATCATCTTGCAATCTCTGAAGAAGGAAATCAAAAAAGATCTCAGAAAATGGAAAAATCTTCCATGCTCATGTATTGGCAGGATTAATATAGTTAAAATGGCCATCTTGCCAAAGGCAATCTACAGATTCAATGCTATCCCCATAAAAATCCCAAACCAGTTCTTCATAGAGCTAGAAAGAGCAATTCAAATTCATCTGGAATAACAAAAAACCCAGGATAGCTAAAATTATTCTCAACAGTAAAAGAACTTCAGGGGGATTCAGTATCCCAGACTTTAAACTTTACAACAGAGCAATAGTGATAAAAACTGCATGATATTGGTACAATGTCAGGCAAGCAGATCAATGGAATAGGATTGAAGACCCAGAAATGAACCAACACACTTGATCTTCGACAAAGGAGCTGAAAGCATCCAGTGGAAAAAGATAGTATTTTCAAAAAATGGTGCTGGTTAAGTTGGAGGTCAGCATGCAGAAGAATATGAATCTATCCATTCTTATCTCCTTGTACTAAGCTATGGATCATGAACCTCCACATAAAACCTGACACACTGAAACGAATAGAAAAGAAACTGGGGAAGACCCTTGAGGACATGGGCACAGGGGAAAAGTTCCTGAATAGAACACCAATAGCTTATGCTCTAAGATTAAGAATTGACAAATGGGACCTCATAAAACTACAAAGTTTCTGTAAGGCAAAGGACACTGTCAAAAGGACAAAACGTCAACCAACAGATTGGAAAAGGATCTTCACCAACCCTAAATCTGACAGAGGGCTAATATCTAATATATACAAAGAACTCAAGAAAGTAGAACCCAGAGAACCAAATAACCCCATTAAAAAGTGGGGTATGGAGCTAAACAAAGAATTTTCACATGAAGAACTTCAGAGGGGTGAGAAACACCTTAAGAAATGTTCAACATCATTAATCATTAGGGAAATGCAAATCAAAACAACCCTGAGATTTCACCTCACACCAGTCAGAATGGCTAAAGTAAAAAACTCAGGAGACAGCAGGTGTTGGTGAGGATGTGGAGAAAGAGGAATACTCCTCCACTGCTGGTGGGATTGCAAGATGGTTCAACCACTTTGGTAATCTAAATAATTAAGAGATAGGCTCATAGCCAACCTAACCTAATGCTAGTAAAGTGAAGAGGTCTGGGATGTAAAAGCACAGGGAACTGGGTTATATAGCTTTAGTGATTGTCTTGGATAATTCCTATGACTTTCAGGTTCTCCACTAAGAATCCTGCCATGCAGCACCTCACAAAGATGACTCATAAAGCAAATCTTTGTCATAATATATATATATGTATATATGCATAGATATAAAATATGTGTATGCTATTGTTCCTAGCTATTAATTTTTATTAAGTGTTCAAAAAACTGAGAGTCACTGTAGCATCTTCACAAGCATGACTTAATTTGATCATACAGCATTGTTTTCTGGTCTCCATGGTAACTGTTCTTTTTTTAAAAAAAAAAAATCACACTCTATGAGGGACCTTTAATGAGAATTCTTTTTTCAAACTCAAGGTACCAGGCATAGTTCAACCATCTTCATTTAAAATAATATAATATGTGACCATCTATATTTATGAATTTTTATGAGAATTCTTTATGGCATCACTGATTATTACATTTGTCTGAGGCAGTGTTCTCAGGTTCTTCATTGATGCTATATAAACATTTTAGTTTCATCCCTTTGGTCTCCGGCAAGTGATATTAAACAATACCAGGAAATTTCTGTGGTTTCGTTGTGGTTTGACCCCCCCCAATAAAACAGTATCTATAGGTCTTCAGATCAGGAGAGTTCCACCTTAATGAAGCGATTAATGCAATGTTTCCATGCAGAAGTTCTGTCTTGAGGAAGGACAGTAGTTTATCATGAGAGTGGACCATCACTTTCTCCCACCTTTTCATGCAGCAGAACAGTCAAAAGACTCATCTTGGAATCCTCAGCCTTTAGAATTGTGAGCCTATTTTTATATAACTGATCAATTTTAGATGTTCCATTATAGAACCTGAAAGATATCTCAAAAAATTTATATTCATGGCGTTCCTATTATGTGCTATGCTATTGCATGTATTAACTCATTTTTAAAAGATGTATTTGTATGTGTGTGGGTGACCATATCTGTAGGTGTATGTGTTGGGGTGGGCAGGTTCAGTGCTTGGAGAGACACAAAGAAGGCATGGTAGCTCCTGGAGGAAAATTTATAGGTAGTCATGTGGTGCCTAAAATTGGTGCTAGAAACTGAGTTTAGCTCTTTTGTAAGAACAATACATACTTTTAACCACTGAGCCATTTCACCAGACCCAACATTATATCATTTTGGCAAAACAAAAGTCCTACCTAACACATATGCATTCTTTTGCCCCCATTTTATGGATGAGCAATTGATCTTTCATTTTATTTTTTTATTTACATTTCTTATACATATATATATATTCATATATATTCTATATTCTATATTCTTTGTTTGCAATCCAAAAGCTTTCCACTTTCCCAGTTGCCCCCTCCCCATATGTCCCATAAGTCCTCTTCTCTCCATCTATTCTTCTATCTTTCCCTCTCTCTTTTCTCTGTCCTGGTACTCCCCTACAATGCTGGATCAAGCCTTTCCAGGATTAGGGCCCTCTTCTTCCTTCTTAATGGGGCAAATTTGATATGCTAATTGTATCTTCAGTATTCAGAGCTTCAGGGCTAATTAATATCCACTTACCAATGATTGCATTCCATGTGTACTCTTTTGTGCTTGCTTTACCTTGCTTAGGATGATATTTTCCAGTTCCAACCATTTGCCTACAAATTTCATGAATTCATTGTTTTTAATTGCTGAGTAGTATTCCATTGTGTAAATATAACACATTTCCTGTATCCATTCCTCCATTGAGGGATATCTGGGTTCTTTCCAGCTTCTGGCTATTATAAATTTGGCTGCTATGAACATAGTGGAGCATGTGTCCTTATTGCATGCTGGGGAATTCTCTGGGTATATGCCCAGGAGAGGTATAGCAGGGTCCTCCTGAAGTGTCATGTCCAGTTTTCTGAAGAACCGCCAGACTGATTTCCAAAGTGGTTGTACCATCTTACAATCCCACCAGCAGTGGAGGAGTGTTCCTCTTTCTCCACATCCTCGCCAACACCTGCTGTCTCCTGAGTTTTTAACCTTAGCCATTCTGACTGGTGTGAGGTGAAATCTCAGGGTTGTTTTGATTTGCATTTCCCTAATAACGAATGATGTTCCGCTTAAGGTGCTTCTCAGCCATCCGAATTTCTTCAGGTGAAAATTCTTTGTTTAGGTCTGTACCCTATTTTTTAATAGGGCTATTTGGTTCCCTGAGGTCTAACTTCTTGAGTTCTTTGTATATATTGGATATTAGCCCTCTATCAGATGTGAGGTTGGTGAATATCCTTTTCCAATTTGTTGGTTGCTGTTTTGTCCTTTTGACAGTGTCCTTTGCCTTACAGAAACTTTGTAATTTTATGAGATGAAATCAAGGCAATATGGCAGCATCTGAACCTATGGAATTGATCTTAATTGAGCCAAATCATTGAATTTCTAAATGGTTGAAACAAAAATTAAAACAATTGTTTTTTATTTTTTTTCATTACACAGTTCTGAATTGGGTGTGCTGAACACTCCTAAAAGTGAGATAATCAGATTTAGTTGTCAAAGCAATAGCAGTAACAATTTCATTGTGTAGGACAAGGTGTTTTCTATGACATGCTACACTGTTCCCCCACCAGACTCTGAAAGATGTAGGCCTCTTTTTCCCTTGCTAGATCCTATTAACTTTCATAAGTTAGTCAGAGCTTGGCTACCCATTGCTCCCTTCAGTCTATTTGTCCAGAGGATTTGCTAATTCAATTATTTTATTCTTCCACTATTGATCCTCAGATCATGCTCTAAGCCTTTGCTGGTCCTATTCCCTGAAGCACAATGATTTCCCATCAAGTTTTAATTCTAAAGTGCACTCAGCTAGATCAGCATCAACTCCATGGTACTCATAGGCACAGATTTCCTTATTAGACTTTACAATTAGATTTTTTTCCCTGTTGCCAAAGCAGGTCTTTCTAAACCTCTGAAATGGCAGAATGATTTCAGCATTACCTCAAGGCAGGTGAAAATGGATCTGTGGCTCAATTTTCCAGTGGGAAAAAAAGGATGCCATAAACCAAGTATGAAGTGGTGCATTGCCTTCAAATATAGACACACTCTAGAAATGCTGGATTCTAGTGACTATCAATTTAGGAAATTTCGTTTCTTAAGAATCTTTATACAATATTTTCTTTAAAATTTTTCTTGGTAAAACCATAAAGTAGATCAAGAGTGATATATATACATATCTTCCCTCATTCTGTTTATATATATATATATATATATTCCTTCATTCTGTATATATAGATATAGATATAGATATACATATATGGGTCACAACACTGTATTATAGTACTTCAAGAAATGACAGTTGATAGATTCTATATCACTTTCTGCTTGTTTTGTCTGATATCTTACATAATGACAATTGTAAAACTCTGGATTGTTGTGTTTCATAAAAAAGAAAGAGAACCAAGGATATGGTTGGCAGAGCAAGGTATAGTGAAGTGGGAGGGGTGCCTCTGTGGGCCCATGATGGGGCATTCCTTTCCCCTGAGGTACCAGCCACAGATGGGCATGGAAGGAGAGTTGGGAAAGGAGTAGAAGTTCAGATGGACAAACAGAGAGAGGATGCAACAGGAACATGTGGAGAGAGAAGGGGAGGGGGAGAGAGGGAGAAGGGCCTGGGAAGAGATGAGGCAGAGAGTAAGAGAGTGAGGAGGAGCCAAACATCCCATTTTATAGTTAGCCAAGCATACCTGGCTATTGTCAGGTAACTGTGGGGTGGAGCCTACAAGGAATGCTAATAGGGATTCAAAGTAAATCCTATGTACTTGAAGAGACATGACAGTATCAACCACCATATTTGACAGCAGGCACTAGACTAAGGCTTGAGACTTGTAGCCTCAAAAAGAGCACACTTTTCATCAAGCAGTGGTAATATAAGTCTGGGGTAAGTAAAAGACAGCTGTTCAGAAAAGACAGACAACCTTTTTTTAACAAGGGTTATATAGTTAAATGGAACTTGGGAACACTATACTTAAAGACTCCATATATAGTATATCACTTAATACTTGAAACTAAAATGTTTACAGGTAGGAATATGAAGCCCAGAAGACCAAGTAACTATGCACTTTTATAGTGTAATTGGGGTTGATTTCTAGGTATATTGAAAGTATTATGTGGAGTATAGGGGTTTTCAGTTATAAAGAGAAAGAAAAAAAATTAAGAAGAGAATGAAAATGATGGATTTCTTTTCCCTGTTGCAAACATTACTAGACTTAGTGATTTGTCAGTAATTGTTTGGCTTTAATATGAAAGGTAATTTGGCCTCTCAGTTCTGGAAGAAGAAGGGTGAGGAAGAGAGAGATGATGTGAATTGAAATAACAAGTAGATTACAAATAAAATGATTTGTCTATGTAGTGATATATAAAAATATTTTCTAAGTCAGTGAAAATAAATTTACAGGGAACACTATTATCATGGTTTCCTAATCTCAATTCAGGATAACAAAGGTATTCTGTAAAATGAATAAAAGATTATAAGAATAAAACCCTCATTGAGGATGCAATGAAGAAAGGACAGAAAGCCACATGGTCAGATGAGACAAAATTGGGTGGATGACAGAGGCACAAGTGCAACCCAGAAGCTCTGCTTATTGTATACCACTAAGTGAGGACACATTGTATACTGCTTATCTAGGAGTTGGATTTATTTGAAGCAGAAGGAGAAAAAAAGAGAGGGGTTAGCTAATCTTGATTGGAGGTGTTAAGAAGTCTCAGTATGGACACAGTCTCAGGCTGTGAACATCACAGAGAAGGCAGCTGTGGTCTGTGCTTCCTGGTTCACACTATAACCATCTGTTCAAGGACCAGAGGGAGGCTTTGTGGTTTCCCTGAGGCTAAGCAGGAGAAAGCTACAGCATTCCATAGCATCTGAAGCATTGCATTCTTTTACATGGAGTGCCCCCTGTCAACAGTCATTCAGGAATCTCTGCTCATTACACCTTCTGGAAAACGATTCTGATTTAGTAGATCCCTGGTAGGCTTTAAGACTTTCTGACTCAAGAAAAACTTCCAGAAGATGCCATTGGGGGACAAGCTTTATATTGACCAGTATGGCAGGCACCACACATATGATTACTGGGCACTTTGGATTTGAATCGTGCCAAAGGATATTTTTTTTATTCGATATAATTTATTTACATTTCAAATGATTTCCCCTTTTCTAGCCCCCCACTCCCCGAAAGTCCCTTAAGTCCCATTCTCTTTCCCTGTCCTCCCACCCACCCCTTCCCACTTCCCTGTTCTGGTTTTGCCGAATACTGTTTCACTGAGTCTTTCCAGAACCAGGGGCCACTCCTCCTTTCTTCTTGTACCTCATTTGATGTGTGGATTATGTTTTGGGTATTCCAGTTTTCTAGGTTAATAACCACTTATTAGTGAGTGCATACCATGATTCACCTTTTGAGTCTGGGTTACCTCATTTAGTATGATGTTCTCTAGCTCCATCCATTTGCCTAAGAATTTCATGAATTCATTGTTTCTAATGGCTGAATAGTACTCCATTGTGTAGATATACCACATTTTTTGTATCCACTCTTCTGTTGAGGGATACCTGGGTTCTTTCCAGCATCTGGCAATTATAAATAGGGCTGCTATGAACATAGTAGAGCATGTATCCTTATTACATGGTCGGGAATCCTCTGGGTATATGCCCAGGAGTGGTATAGCAGGATCTTCTGGAAGTGAGGTGCCCAGTTTTCGGAGGAACCGCCAGACTGATTTCCAGAGTGGTTGTACCAATTTGCAGCCCCACCAGCAGTGAAGGAGTGTTCCTCTTTCTCCACACCCTCTCCAACACGTGCTGTCTCCTGAATTTTTAATCTTAGCCATTCTGACTGGTGTAAGGTGAAATCTCAGGATATTTTCTTAAGAGTAAAATGCAGGACATCAGAGACTTACTACAAAAAAAAAGAATGTAAAATATCATTTTGGATACTGCATATTAATTCATTTCAACAATACTATGATAAATGGAATTGTTATAGCACACCTTTACAATGAAATTTCATTATTTTAAAAATACTAGTATTAGGTTAAACAGACTATTAATATTAAACACTGTCTATTTTAATAATAATATAGCTAATGGAAAATGCAAATATCCATATGTACCCAGTCAATAGCCATTGTGAACATCTTTTCCCAACAGGCAACATCTCTGTCTAGTCTCATTCTCTTTTTCCCAGAACTCCTCCATGCATGTGTGTGTGTGTGTGTGTGTGTGTGTAAAACCATAATTTGAAAAGAAGAGATCCTGAATGAGAGGGAACTGGGGAGTGGTGGGCATAATAGGACTTAGAGGGAAGAGATAGATATGAAAATGATGTAAATACAAGACTCATGTATGAAATTTCAATAAATAAAAATATTGAAAAGAAGGGCAAAGAAATAGGTACTATGAGGTCCAGCTTATGGTAGTTAAATTTAGCGAATAAAAGTATCAGATGCCTAATTCTTGTAATATAAGTATATCTTATTTATTACATGCTTACACAAGTTTGTCATTGGACATACTACTTTTCACCTAGATCTGCGCTGAAAAGTATACTTTCTATATCTCTTTCCTGTACAGAGCCATTTTGGGGCAGTCGTGCACATGGTTGGAGTTTGGCATTGGTCAAGGACAATCCCTGGCTTCAGGTTAGGACATAATAGGGAAGTAGGTTAAAGCAGGAATTTTTATCCTTGGGTGGAGTGCTAAGAGTGTACTTGACTATGGTCAAGGTTAACTTCTCCCAGATAGCCAGGATCCTGCTTCACCTAGGGTAGAGTGCTCGAAGTAAAGGTTAAGTTCTTTGTTTCTCCAGGTCTAGGAATTCCTGAATTAAGGAGGTGACCCACCCAGCTGCTGGAGCAGTTAAGACGAGGACCTCCAAGAGAAACTAGACAACTTCCACCGGAACTCAGCCCGGAGTCTGGGGGGAAGGGTTTGCCCAAACTGTTAAAAGGTCTGGCGCCATTAAAGTTTCCGGTCTCGATCAGTGAAACATTGTCCTGGCCCTTATTTTTTTTCGCACCTTCCTTATCCATCCCTCAGCTTCTGTTCCAGAAACCCACTTCATAATAGCTGCAGGCAGCTATGGAACCCAACACTTTCCCTGATTTGTAAAGAATTGGGGTGACTGATTAATGTATTTGGGCATAAGTATAATTATCAATAACTTCCAGGCAAAAGGAGGTTCCATTTTCTATTATGTTCACCTTTAAATTGCAAACAATTCCTGTGAAAATCCAATTTTTCTCTTGGACTTGTTTTTTTCAGGGATTTGGTAGTATTTTCAGCTCATGGTCCAAAAATTAGGCTTATTCACTTCTGTTCTTATCTCTGAATTGGTACTTTTTGTCACCCAGTGCAATTGCTATACTGAAAGCTAATGAAAAAGGAAAATCAATTTAATTAATATCTAATCTATTGAAAAAAAGTTTGCTGTAAAATTACTTACTGGCGTCCAAATGAGAAACATTGGCTGGTGGAGTAAAGGGCAAGATAACCTCACAGCATCAAGTGATCTATGATCCCATTCTCTTTCACACTCAACCCAAACTCCTGCCTGATATTGGTATGCTATTTGAGTTACCACACTATCCAGACTAAAGTTACCTAATAATGACACAACTTTAGTTCACATAGAAAACTCATATAAATTTAAGCTCCTTTCATTTGTTACATCCTGCCTTAGCATGAACTGGCAGGCATAACATGGAGACACTGAGGAAGGACAAAGTAATACGGCCTCTCTGCTGAGCAATGAGGGTCCAAATGGGACCAAATTCTGGTGACTTTCTGTTTAGGTATACCCTGACACTTCACTCCCTCTAAATGAGTAAGATTCTGCCCCCAGATGCTATAAAATGATTAAAGCTTTTTACAAATTTAGCATACCAAACATAAAACTGCTCTCATTTAACTATGTTAGATGACATCCCTTGTGATTTGCTTTCATAAAATGTTAGGTTGCAAGATTCCAGATAGAATATTGAGAATACACATTCAAGCCTCATTACCTTAAAGCCACTGAAAGTCCAGATGTATAGAAAGAAGAGTGAAAAAAGGAAGGAAGGGAGGAAGGAAGAGAAAGAAAGAGAGAGACATAGATAGAGACAGAAAAGGAAGGAAGGAAGGAAGGAAGGAAGGAAGGAAGGAAGGAAGGAAGGAAGGAAGGAAGAAAGGAAGGAAAGTGCTTAGCATTTAATACAACAGGGATAGTCAGATGTCTCAGTGGTTAAAGGTACTTGATATGCAAGGCTAATGGCCTTAGCTTTGATCTAAATAGCATTGTAGAAGAGAATATCTGACAGATGAGTGCGTGGACACACACACTAAAATAAAAAATAAATTTGTAAAGCAAAGTAACTAGTAAGTATGAACTAAGTATGGAACTAAAATATTTTGAGAGGACACAATGTGGCTGTTAAATGGTGGTTCATTCGAAAACTAAAATAGAAAACTTCTTACTGCAAACACACTGAAAATTTCAGGTTTTTCCTTTTTTCACTCTTCTTTCTCCATCTACAGTGATTGAAAGTTTCACTGCGTATAGTAGTTTTGGCTGGCATTTGTGTTCTCTTAGAGTCTGCATGAGATCTGCCCAGGATCTTCTAGTTGTCTCCCTTTGTGATTTCCTAGTGGTTTCTACTTCTGTTTTTAGATCCTGGATATTTTTCCTCAGTTCCTTCACTTGCTTGTTTGTGTTTTCCTGTAATTCTTTAAGAGATTTTTGTGTTTCCTCTTTCATTCCTTTTGCCTGCTGACCCAAGTTCTCCTGTATTTCAAGTGATTTTTGTCTTTCCTCCTTATTGGCTTCTATCTTTTGACCCATATTCTCTTGCATCTCTTTCAATGATTTTGTGTTTCCCTTGTTTCCCTTGTAAGGGCTTGTAACTTTTGATCTGTTTATAGCTGAATTTCTTCAAGAGATTTATTTTTGTCCTTCATGTGTTCCTCTAACATCATCATGACCAGTGATTTTACATCCAAATATTGTTTTTCCGGTGTGTTGGGGTATCCCAGTCTTGCTGATGTTGGAGAGTGGATGGTTCCATATTGCCTTGATGTCTGTTGGTAAGATTCCTACCTTTACCTTTTGTCATCTGGTTATCTCTGGTGTTAGTATGTCTTATTGTCACTAGCTCATGCTTGAACCTCCAGTTAAGGCTATTTCCACACTGCTGGATGACTGGGTTTCCCCCGGCACAGATTGCTGTTTTGCTGCCTTCCTCTTGGGTGCTGTTGGAGCCCTGGTGTGTTCTGCCCCCAAACAATGTTATACTTGTGTTATCCCTGTGGACTGAACCTGGTGCTGCCTCTCTGCTCTGTCAGGCTGCGAAGATTGTGGCAGAGATCCTGCAGGGCACAGGACCCATGCCTGGCTAGCTCACAGAAGATCCACTGCTCAGCTCGGGACCTGAGCGCAGGTGGCAGTCCACAGCTCGGTGGTCTTAGTCCCCAGAGGTCTTATGCCTGGGATATCTCTGTACCTGGAGTCGCCTGTCCCCTCAGCCTGTGCACAAAGATGGTGGCTGCCAACTACCTGCAGGACACAGGACTCATGCCTGGCTGGCTCACAGAGGAACTGGGCACAGGCGGTAGCCCACCACTCAGTAATCTGCATCCCCAGAGGCTTTAAACTCCGGATATCTCGGTACCTGGGGTCACCTGTCCTGTCTGCCTGTGAGCAGAGATGGTGTCTGCTGACTTCCTGCAGGGCCCAAGAACCATGCTTGGCTGGCTCCCAGATAATCTGCTGCTTATCCCAGGACCTGGGCACAGACAGCAATCTGCAGCACGGTGGTCTTAGTCCCCTATTTAAAACAAATTTTAAATTCAAATTATTTTGATCATATTCTTTCTCTATCTGAAGTTCGTCTAGACCCTCTTCTCTTTTCTACCAACCAAACTTTAAATTCTTTCTCAAAAAACAATGCCGAATAACAATATAACCTTTCAAAACCAACAAAACAAAATAAAACTCCATCAAAAAAAGAATCCCAAACTTATAACCAAATTAGAGCAAACAAAAATACCCCATGGAGTCGAATTATATGTTTTCCAGCTACTCCTATACAGGAGTCCTGTCTTGGAGCGGTTGATATGTTCAGTGTCACTCTACTGGTCCCAGAAGATATAAGTGACAGTTCAGTTGTTAACCTTTAGTTACTGGGTAGGTATTCATTTATTCATTTTTTTAACAATTTAACAAAATAAAATAAAGTTAGATGAACAAAAACCTATAGCATCAAAACTAGCTAAAACAATGACCAACAGAAGGAAATGCACCCAAGAGCTTCTTGGTAGGATATTTTAGGATCATTTACATATATTATCAGTTTGACTGGAAATAAAGACTCTGACTTCTTTCTTTCAAGTTTCCCTCTATTACCCTCAGTTTCTCCCTACAGTTCCTTCCATCCAGATCTATTTTCTTTCTGTCCCTCAGAAGAAATGGCCATGCTTATAAGAGATAATAAAATATAACAAAAGAAAAATAGTAAAATAAAGCAAAAATTATCACATCAAAGTTGGGCAATACAAACCAACAGAAAGAAAAGAGCCTGAAAGAAGGCACAGTATTTGGAGACCCACTTACTCACTCATTCAGAAATTCCATAAAAACACTACACTGGAGGCCATAATATGAATGCAGATGACCCAGTGCAGACTCATGTAGGTCCTATGCATTCTGCCTCAGTCTCTGTGATCTGTGAGTTCCTGTGAGCTTTGTTCATGAGGATTTGGAGGGCTTTGTTTTCTTAGTATCCTATAACCCCTCTGCCACGTATACTCTTCCAGCAAATTCATAAGCTCTGAAGGAGCTCTAAAGGAGCTCTGAAGGGAAAGATTTAATGGAGACGTCATCCCAAGGAACCTCTCTCTCTCTCTCTCTCTCTCTCTCTCTCTCTCTCTCTCTCTCTCTCTCTCTCACTCTCTCTCTCTCTCTCTCCATTATGTCTGGCTATGGGGTCTCTGTATATGTTCCCACCTGCTGTAGCCATCTGAGAATGGATGAGTAAGACACTGATCTATGAGTATAGCAGAATATCATTAGGATCTGTTTTATCACATTTTTCCTTTTTTAGACCAGCATTACTTGGTTTTACCCTGGGTCCCTGAGCTATCTAGTCTCAGGTTCTTGGTCCTCCAAACAGCATCAGGTATGTGTTCCATCTCAATGTAGTGGACCCTAAGTCAAATCTGTTATTGGTTGGTTACTTCCATTAAGCTTTGTGCCACTTTTGCCCCTAGCACATTTTGCAGGCAGGACAGATTGTAAATTGAAGGGTTTGTCGTGGGCTTGGTATTAATCCAAGTATCCAGTAGATCTATGCAATCTACTGGAAATGACTATAGTGGGCAAGGGAGGCTGCACCGGGCATTCTACTGAAGAACTAGGGATGAGATGGGATTAACTTGTAGGAACAGAGGGAGCAGTGAAGATCTCCAATTTGTCTACCTGTTTGTTTGGCTAGAGTGGCCTATGTGTTCACTGGAAGTGACTACTAGAGTTGGGGAAGAGACAAAAAAGTGAGGGAAGGCATGTCAGAAGGGGAAAATTTGTGAGATCCACAAGAGATGATGTGGGGGAAGCTGCAGGAGGAGTTTTGCTGCAGTGCTAGAGATGAGACTATGAGACTGGACTTCAAAGAATGGAGGGTGAGGTGAAGATGTACAGGTGACCTATCTACTTCCCTGTGCAGTAGTGGCCTGTTGTTTCTCACTAATGCAACTGGGAACTGGATGCATCAGTGAGTGGAATGAGGGAGGTTAGAAGCTGAAGACCTGTAGGATTCACTGGAGATAGGGGCTAGGAAGGAAAGGGAAGCTACAGCATAGGCTTATTAGAACTTATTGGTGTCATTTTGTTTTCACCCCTGTTTTATATAACTTATTAATATTTTTATTTCCCCTTCCTTCTTACTTTTAACATTAGGTCATTTTTCTCTAGGTGTATGATTTGAGCTACATTTGCACATTTCATGGGTTTTTTTCTCCTGATCACCATATGACTTAAAAAAATATCATATACAGGTGACAATAAATCTCTGTTTATTATAAATTTCTTGTAATATTGTATATCTATACATATACATTATTACAAGTATTATAATTAATACAGAAGGTTTCTTCATTTGATGCTAATAGAAGGAATATATAGGTTGTTGATACTATTAGTGGTTTCCAAATTGGTTAAGGTGCCAGAATTATTCTGGGAGCAAATTCAGTTAAGAAAACTACAAAAGATAAAAATTAAAAGTCAATAACTTTGATGTACATGATAATCCACAGCAATATATTAGTACATTATATATTCAGCAGCACTTTCAAGTTTTTAAATTCCATGATCAACTTGGATTTATCTCAAGGATACATGAAAGTTAGATATATACAAAGTTACATATTTGATAATATTAATAGAATACATGTCAGAACAATGTGATCATCATAATGCGTATAAAGCAATCATATAACAAAGAACAGAAAAAGCCATGTGTTTAAATTCAGCATCCAACACAAAATGAACTCAGTGTTATTTTTGGAGATGTTTCTCTCTTATATGGGCTCTTTATATGGGCTTTCCATTTTTAACCTTACAGGTCTTTTGCTTGTATATTATGTTTTCTGTTTTTATCTTTCTATGGAATTTCTCTCTGTGTGAATATGTAAGTCTCTGCATCTCTATGTGTTTCTTGTGCTTTTTCTTTGGTTCTTTAATTTGTTTGTTTTGTCCTATTCTGGTCTCTACAGTATTATTTTATTTTATTGTTTTTAATATATATTTGCATTGTAAAAAGGTAGAAAAAGAAAGGGTGTGGGGGCTGGAAATATAGCTTAGTGTTTAAGAGCACCAACTGCACTTCCAGACATCCTGTGTTCAATTCCCAGTAACCACATGGGAGCTTACAACCATCAGTAATAAGATCTGATGCCCTTGTCCAGTGTGTCTAAAGACAGTGACAGTGTACTCATATACATTAAATAAATAATTCTTTTAAAAAAGAAAGGGTGTGGATTTTGATGGGTGGGGAGAATCTAGGAGGAGTTGGAATAGTAGAAACCATTATCTGAATATAGTGTAAACATATATATTTTAAGTTAAACAAATTTCTGTGATACAGGAGATAGGGTTCATGACTAGAATTAAAAAACAAAATCAGTGTTAAAAACGTAGGAGTCTAGGGGCTAAAGAGATGACTCAGTGGTTAAGAGAACTGACTGTTCTTCCAGAGGTCCTGAGTACAATTCCCAGCAACCCTATATATGGGTTGCTGTATTACAGATGCTATATTACAGATGGATCACAACCATCTGTAATGGTATTCAATGCCCTCTTCTGGTGTGACTGAAAACAGAGACAGACAGTGTACATACATATATTAAATAAATAAATAAATTGATAGATGATAGATAGATTGATAGATAGATAGATAGATAGATAGATAATCTTTAAATTAAAAAAAAACAACCATCATTCACTTACGAGCAGGAATAATACAAGGAAATCCATCCTTTCTACTTTTACTCTACATGGTACAAAAATCTTACACATGAATATTAGACAAGAGGTAACTAAAAGGGCCACCCCATCAAAAAATGGTGATGACATGAATAAACCTGAAGCACATATTTGAAGAATTCCTGGGCACAAAAAGAAGAATGTTGCATGCCTCCTACATGTTTGTACAAGTTGAATGTATAGAGTAGAAAGATAGATATTGTAGGTTTATCTGTAGGTTAAGTTGATATCAGTATACATATACATTACTACACTTGCATATTACAGTAGCACTTCCTCTAATTCTAAATTGTTGTGCAATAGAGTGTGTTTTTTCCCTACAACTGCTTATTCATTCTTAGGTTATGCTCTTGCTGGCCTCATTCTGTTTTCAAAATATTCTCCTTTCTGCTTTCATATCACATGGATTCCATTATCGCCTCTTCCTTTCAGTTCCTTAGCACCAGTTCATATTTCATTGTCTCTTTTCTTGTTTTATGAAACACACAGACAGACACACAGACAGACACACAGACATAAAGACAGACAGAGAGAGTGCTATCTATACTTACAAATCTTTTAAAAAATCTAGCTTTAACATTGAGGACTATAAGACAAAACATGAACAGTATTTGTCTGCATTTTTAGCACAATTAATGGAAGAGGAGGAATCACTACATCTAGAAATTTACTCTTTGAAAAGGCTATATGATTTTATAAGGTGTAGTATACTTTAATTTATAGTAATAACTGACTGTAGAGAAATTTAAACAGATTTACTAAAAACAGGAGAAAATATACATTTTCTGATTTGCTCACACAAAAGCAAAGCTAGTAAAATGAATTAACTAGGGTTATTTATAAACAGGAATAAAACTCAAGGGACATAATTTTGACTTAAAAATTTCAGTGCACAACATTTATATTTAACATCATTTGCAAAATATTAGATACAGTATTTAGTGATTGATATATATATATATATATATATATATATATATATATATATATATATATATATATATGGGAATGAGCATGTATATTTATATATAATATATATAATTATAGGCTCTGAAAATGTACAACAAAAATTCATGATGTCAATACTGTGGATGCTGCAGGAATATGATAGGGTAAATTCTTTTTAGTGATATTTTGTATTTATCTTCAAAAATGTGGAAATAGCTAGAACAGAAAGAATAACTATATGTTTTAATTTTATGTAGCTGTTGCATGGATATCTGATTTGTTATTTTAGGTAGTTGTTAGCATTTTTTTCAACTTTTCAAAATCATAAAGTGGAATAAATGATGAGGAGATCAAGCTAAAAAGGAAGATGGAACAGGTGGGGAAGCCCCCAGGATAGAATATGTTCACAGGGAAGCTGCAGAGATAGAAAGCATCTTAGCCAGAGAAATTCTTAAGAGACCTCTGCTTCTGTGCAGACTCTCAGCATTTGCTCTCAGGTAAAAATCAGAAGAAAATGTTTATAGAAGCTGAAGTTGAAACCCTACAGGGGATTTCTACAAATTCAGCATGTATCAGAGTCATCTGATGTGGTTGTAAAAAGAAAACACACTTTCTACCTTATTTGGGAACATGTGAGAAATATATTTTTATTAGGCAACTTCTTTCTGTATCCAAGGCTGGCTTGTATCTATGTAAACCAGGAAAGCTTTGGATTCATGGAAAAACTCCTGTCTCAACTTCCCAAGGAGTTATAAAGGGTGTATATATCCACAACCACCAAATTCTACTGCAAATTATTTGAAACAGCATTAATAATATTCATGATTCTTGGGACTAAGACTAAATTAAAATGTCAATTTTGGAATAAAAAGGAAACAAGTTATCATTATCAACATTCAGCATGACTTTTGGCCTCCATGGCTATCAAGTAAATTTATACAGACATTCATGCAATAATGTACACACACACACACACACACACACACACACACGTACATGCACACATGCACACACACACACACACACACACACACTAAAAATTAAGAATTAAAAAACAAATCAATAAAATGAGTCAAAGTACTTTGAACTGATACCTTGACTACAATGAGGTAAAGAGCACAGTTCTCCATTGAGAACTATCCAGGGTTAAGTTCTTACCAGGAGTTTGGAGAAAAATTTGCCTGCAGGTCATCTTGATAAAGTGTGATAAATGGTGCTTTGCCAGTGCAATAGTCCCCTAAACCCTGTATTTCCAGTCATTAGCAGAACAGAAAGCAAAACACAGCTGAAAAAAACCTATTCTGCATGACCTCACAAATACTTCATTAATCTGTTAATGTCCATAGAAAACAATGTGTCATTGCTAATAATATTATATAGGTTGTATAGTAGCATCCTACATTGGAAACAGGGAAAACAACAACAAGCTCAGAAGTTAAGAAAATGATGATACTGGTTCATTGATTTTGTCGTATGCATTGTACTGATGTAAGATAATAACAGGAAAGCCTGGGTGTGAGGTTTATCAGTATTACCTACTTATTTTTTCCATTGGAGGGGGATAAATTTCAGTTATCCTAAAATTAACAGTTCATCTCAGTTATTCTCAGTTTTCTCACTATTTTTAGAGACTAATTTCATGGTTTGTGGAGAATGAACAATTTCTAAATATGAGCATTTTTGTTTAGAAATTTGCTCACTAATGTTTCAATTAAAGAACAACAGTTGCTTCCCCATGTCTGACTGTTCAGAACCCATAGAGACTAAAATAGACATGCTACAATGGTGGAGCCTAAAAACAGCATCAATTCTGCCTAAGAAGAAAAGTAGAATGCTCTTTGCCCTATTGTAGAAAAATGGTAGATACAAGTTATTCACTTCAAGGATACTTCCCTATTAATAACAAATTACAAACAATTTAGGTATTTCAAGTGGTGTGCATTGATTGCTTCTTAGCACTCTTCATGATGCACTAGGAGATGAAAATATACTACAGGTAGAAATATGTAGGCAGAAATTACTGTGGACACAATAACTGGCAGTAATCTAACTCAATTTGCTTTCTTTTGACATGAAGCATGCAGAGGACAAGATAGAAATTCCATTTAGAGCACCAGCTCTTCTTAGTTTCAAAGATGAATAGTTAACAAATTATGTTGGCAAATGTGATCACTGCTTAAGGGAAGTGTATAAGTGCTCATAATCATTTGACCAGAGGAGCCATTCAACTTAATTCAATGTACATTGCTTAGATAACCTATAACAGGCCATAATTCGATCAGAAAAGACACCAAGGAACGGACTTCCTTCTTTGACTGTTACAAGTATTTCTCAAGGGCTTCTCTGAGAAGGCCTTCATTCACATTTACAATAACAAAGATTAGAGCAATTCAGAGTTCAGAAAAGAGATGGTAAGACGATCTAAAGGAAGGAATCAAAACAAAAAAGTCCCTTGAAAGGTCTCAAGTCATGGGCCCAATTTAGCACAAAATTTGTGCCTGTACTTAATTTTAGACTTCTTTTACTGTAATCTGCTTGAATTTTGGCTACCTACTCAATGTTCACCAGAAATACATTAAGCTTTTGAGAAAATAAACATTCTGTTTTATTTACATAGTGTTGGTGATGAGAATCTTTTCAGAGGAGAAAGTAAGGAGTACAAAGTGAAAACTTTCTGGAAATTTCACCTTCTAGTGACACTAAAGAAATGTCTAGGATTAAGAAACTAAGTCATTAATACTACATGTCAGCATCTTTGGTACAGGAAGGCACTCTACACATTATTAGAAGAGAAACAAAACTGAATGCTATAGTACCACCAAGACATGCTAGAGCAAAGTTGGCAAAAGCTTGTGAGAGTAACCAACCAATAACTAATTTGACTTAAGCCTACTCCATGAGATGGAATCCGTACATGACACTGCATAGGTGACCAAGGCTAGAGAAGGTAGCCCAGGAATTTAGAGAAAAAACCAAATATTACTACTGTTCTGCCTAAGCAGTAGTTCTCAACCTGAGGGTCACGACCCCTTT